>NC_061521.1:11907500-12002500 GCF_022379125.1 Scophthalmus maximus | reverse complement strand
TATGAGTGTAGACATATCTTAAACACACAATAAAATTAAAATCCTTCATCTCTCTTTACGTTAAATTAAGGTTTCAATTTGGCAGGTCCAACAACAGAGGCTGATTGTAACTGTGAAAGACGACTGTTCTTTTAAACAACAGCCAGTTTCCTCCATCTTGTGTCATTATGAACATAATGTGAAGTGACTCCTGTGAGAAAAAAAAGAGCAATGTATCCACTACACTCACCATGAACTCAGCCGTATAGTGTGTTCAAAAGGAAGTGGAATGACCGAGATGATGAGATGGATCAAAAGTGGGATGAGGAAACACAAAGCAATATTTTTTGGAAAAAAAAAAATCTTTACCAAAGATAGTACGAGTTGATGTAGGGTCATTGTCTGGTCATCACATCGTCTGGAAATATGAAATCACTTCTCTGCTCTTGTTACTTATAATATGAGCCAAGCAAAATTACTTCAGAAAACAATCATTTGAGAACAGGAAAAATACACTGTGGTCACACATGGGGAAAAAACCCCACAAGACTTGTAAAAACTGACGTGTCAGTTGTTCAGGGCAAGTGCTCTGGAAGACTGTTCACAAGCAGATGCAATTCTAAAGAAATGAAAAAATACATATTTTTCAAGAGTGACGACAGATTCACTGTAACCACTTTCCAATTCATTTGATTCAGACCAAAATATTGCTGACAAGCTGCTGTGGCAGCCACTTTCTGTCCATCATCAGCAGCAGAAAGGAAATGAAGAACAATAGAACTCTTAAAACAAGAGTATGTGGGCGACAGCTTTCCCATTTAAAACGCTGACCAAGCACCGGGGGGTGCTTCAATCCCTTACCAAACTCATATATACAGTTGTAAAACAAAACAGAGATAACATGAGAATATAAAAAAGGGAACGACAAGAAATAAAATACTCACTCAACACATCATACACACACTTACTTCATGCAAAACTAGTCATTTTGGGAAGCTACTGGCGACCAGGCAGAGACACCCAAGAGGAGGACACGAGATGTGATTTAGAGGCGCTCACAGATGATGGATGCTGGGAGGGAGGAAGAGGAGGAGGAGGAGGTGGCGGTGGGTTAATATCAAGGCTACTGGGTACGAGGACCTGCTGATAGAAGCCAAACCCTCCACCACAGCAGCCCTGCCCTTGGCCTCTCCTCCACCCTCTGAACCAAAAATACCAGCTGCAGAATCGCAAGAGTGGCATCGGTGCTGAAGAGCGTCTCCCACGCGTAACACCCACATCCTCCCGCCCCCTCCCCCCTCGCCTCTCTGCCCTGGACTCAGACGGTACTTCAGCTCACCAAATGTCACTAAAGTGCTCTCTCTACCACTACGTTAAGCGCTCCTTTGAGGTCAGCTGAGGAAAAACAAAACAACACATTAATGAACATTTGCGTAGTATCAAACTGTAAAGAAAAGAAAAGTATCTTAATCTTAAAAAAATATATATCGCAAATGTCTCCTTGGAAAACACAAGTGATAAGACAACAATGGTAACTCGTGAACGATGTGTCCAGCAAGTGTGTCAAGTTTGATTGAGAGGTGTGTGCGTCTTGTGTGTGTGGGTGTGTGTGGGACATATGGAGTGTGAGAAATTTGCACAGCTGTTGAGGCAGGAGAAGCTCAAATTGGGGAGACAGCTGTGTTATTTTGTGTGTGTGTGTGTGTGTGTGTGTGTGTGTGTGTGTGTGTGTGTACATAAGAATGTGAGACAAGGAGAGAGAGAGGGGGAGAGGGAACAAGTCCGTCCATCTGTGTGTGGTGTGAATCTGGCTCTGACGTCGGCTCAGTACTTGGGTACTTTGGTGTAATCCTCCTGGACGACACTCTTGCACAGACACATGGAGAGAATCATCCCGAGGAGCTGGAGGAAACGGAGATGTCACCTTAGTTATCAGCGTTGAAACTGAGCGGCAGTTGAAAACAAAGAATTCAGTCACATATACCATGTAAGCGTCTCCACTGCATCACAGATTTTCATGCATTGAAAGTAGGGCTGCAACGAACAATTCATACTGTCACCACATATCAGGCAATTATTTTCCGTACCGGAAGACAATAAAAAAGGCCACCACGATCACTTAAGACCCAAGGGAATGTTTTCAAATTGCTTGTTTTCTTCTACCAAAACCTAAATATTTTCAGTTTACTCTCATGAGACTGAGAGCGCAGCATAAGGACTGGAATCTACTAGTACTTCTGAATCTCTCAGATTACTGTGTTAATTTGAGATTTGAGAAGATGGCGCTGGAAAGAATGCCAAACCCGAGGCTTCAAAATGGCAGCTCACTAACCGATGGCTGACGTCACGGTGGTTTGTCACTTGGTTGGGTCAGGCCACGTCCAGTGTGGACGAGAGGAACAGTGACCAGACTCATACATTTGACGTGAAAAAAATACTCTACCTCCACGACTGCCACGCCGACACACATTCCCAGAATAATCCCGCAGTTGTCCAGGAGCCATTTCTCCACGCTGGTTATACAGCCCTGAAGGAGAGAGAGAGAGAGAGAGAGAGAGAGGATGAGGTTAAGAAAGACATGGAGGTAGGCGAGGCGCGGCGAGCGGCGAATGACTACGTGATCCCAGCCGGACATGAACGGAGCCTTTTCCAAACAGCACTGTTGGCTTTGGACTGAGTCGGCGAGGGGAAGAATAACACGGCTTAGCGGAGCTGAGGAAAACAGTCAACAGATTTAAGTTCCTGAAACACGCAGACCCAACAACAGAACAGTAGGGCTTTCCTTTTTTTTCTTTTCTTTTTGAACAAATCACACAGCACAAACAATACGCCCCAGCTGCCAGTGTTCACCACTGTGCTGATGAGGTGCCACACTGAGCCCCACCGTTACACAACATTAGTCCAACTGACTTATGTAATGGGTAGAGGTGTGAGGTCTATCGGAACAATTCAGCATTGTTCACACTGCTGCAGGGACACCGACTCTGGTCTGCACCTCCAGATAAATGTTTCCACTCACACAGACCTCGGAGGGGCTGAGCAGCATTTATCACGAGAGAAAACTCCGACTGTGTCAGGTAAGATGTCAACATGTACAACATTATGTACTTATACTTTACTGGAGTAGCTTTGTTTAAAAAAAAAAAACAACTAAAAATTAAACACATAAACTCCAGGGGTAATGTTGCAATTTTAACTCCACACGATTATTTTACAGCTATATACTCACTATTTACTTTTAAATCATCTTCATACACCGTATGAGTTAATAGAATATACATATGTGTAAATGATAAATATAGCACTCTGGATTTTTACTTTTCCTACTTATATTTTTGAACTTTCACCAAGTAGGATTTTCAGTGCAGGGATTCGACTTTAAATGTTGAATTTCAGTATTTTTACATACATATTTCAACACTTCAATATGAATATAAAAGTATGACATTCACTTTCAAAGACATGTAGTGACTATCAAAATGTGTTAGTGCTCACCTACTGTCTTATGTATGTAAAACATGCAACTAAATGAAAAGGTGGAAAGGCCATAGGAGACTGAAATACGTTAATATGCATGTTATATTCACCTTGGTGGTATCATTCATAGATGTTGTGAATGGAGGCAAAAGCCGTTCAACTAAGTGACTAAGTGATGTGTCTGATGAATGAATCATGAATCATGAATCATGGCTGACCAATTAAAATTAAAAGACACTGGCACCAGATTGAGAAATGGCAATGAAGGAAAAAAAGTCCCTTCTGAAGAAAAGTAGTTGGTTCAGCACAACGAGGCCGAGAGCAGGCAGCAGTTTGATCTGGTACCTGAATGAGTGACAGACCAAAATAATTTGTGAAGCAAGGAGGCACAGTTTGAAGGATTTTAAAACCTGGTGGTAGAATTATGTTTCCCAATAACTAAAATGTATTCACACGTACTGCTTGACTTATGTTTGCAACGCTTGGCCTTGACGCTCAGATAGAAATGAGAGGGAACAAACTGGATAAACAGCTTTTAGTATTTATGAAAGTGTTACATACCGTTTCGTGGACAGGGAGCTGCGCAGACGTGTGCTCACACAGGCCAACCTCCTGTATGTCCGTGCCAGCCAGGTCCCCATTCCGACAGGAACACGGGTAGAGGTTCTTGGTGCTGTTCTTGATCAAATGGTTCTCAGACCAGTTTCCAGGACCAGTCCATCCACAGCACATCATCTGGTGGAAAGAAAGAGAGGCAGGATGTGGAAGAAAAAAAAGTTAATGGTAAAATAAATAGGATGAATTGTCTCCATGAATGAGCTTCTCTATGTGTTTGAGATTAGTCTCTTCTTGGCTGCTGCTTTCAGAAAGATCCAGGGGAAACAGGTTTGGCAGGAAAGACAGAAAAATGGTGCAAAGAGATAGTGAACAAAACGCAACTTAATCAGAGCGTGGAGCAATCTGACTTCTGATATGGGCTGATTAGTTTCATGAGGAAGGTTATACAAAGTACAAAAACATATTTTCCCACACCCTTATAGTGTCGGGATAAGCCGGGAGTGAGTGAAAAGAATTTTGTTTGTGCTCATCAAAGCATTAAAATTTAAAATTTTAAAAAACTCAACAGGACATAAACTTTGTTTAAACAATCGCTGCGGCCCAGTTTGTGTTTTTACATACTCACACTTTTGACAATTATGGCAACATGCAGCGCACCATAAGTACCTGCATGGTGCATTCAAAACAATCAAAGAGTTGAGTGTGACGCTGGACACTTCTCACCCTCTTGGCTACTAGTATCTAGTATTTTCAATCTTGTGCTAAGGCAGGGCATCATTTCTGAAAACGTCCTGATTTTAAAACCTCATTCCACATCTTCTTGGCGTGTCCATTACAACACATTATGTTGAGTTCACATTGTGTTGAACGTGAACAGCAATTCAGAGTTAAAAGTCCTAGTCATAGATATGAGAAATACCTGACAGCTAAGATTCCTTTAACTGGGTGAGAAAGCCCACAAAACATATCTAAAATCCCACATAAACACGTATACAACTGATTCTGTTCATTTAAAAGGAGCTTTTTACAGTTAATTTGAAGTTGGTTCCATTTGTCAAAGTACTGTAGCTAAATCAGGCGAGTGGTGGAGGCAACACCACACTTTGCAGTAACAAAAGGTTTCCCTGTTGCTTCCATCCTGCAGACAAGGTGTGGATGCAGCATTACGAAGAAAAGAAAATGCAAGTAGCTCTTCGGGGTTGAGAGTTGAATTCCCACCATAGACATTCTTTCTAAAAAAATATGTTACTGTAGTCACTTTACATAATAACTGACCAAATGGCATGTGTTAATCCAACATGCACTTGTGATGTATTTACAGGCGTGTTAATAGTGCCAGCGATGCAAACTGTGACTTGTTTGCTGCATTGAGTTTATTCATTTTCACACTGTATAAATGGCTTAAAAAAGACATTTAAAATGTTCAATAACAGTCATGTACAAAGCGGGTTGAAGAGGGACCTACCGTCCTCTGAATGAAGTCCCATGTGTGCTCTGTGGTCCTGTTCTCGCCGGTGTAGTTGATTATCATGCCCTTTATGATATTGGACATCTCGTATTTCAACTGGAAATGAGATGGCAATATATCAACAATGCGAAATTCACAAGTCACACACTTCTAACTTGTTTTTGCTGATACAAAACAACTTTAGATAGCTTTATACAAATAGTACGTATGTGCACGTATGTACATTCACAAATTCAAAAGAAGAGTCAAAACATTGTCCGTATAGAAATCAGTCTTTGGTGCATTGAAGAGAGAGAGTGATGAAGAACAGAAAACAAAAAACACCCACATTATTTCAAAAATGTACTGATAACGTCTGAACTTAAAGTTTCCTGGGGCAACATCTAGGGTGGTATTTCCCTGTGAAGTCCCATGCTGGGCTGAAACACTGCACAAATATAGCTTAGCAGGAGCATGACTCTGTTTATGTGTGTGAGACCACAGAACAGTAGCAGCGCTGCAGCTTCAGAGCTCTGCTGGAGATGAGCGAGAGCCTCACCCAGTTCTGGAAAAGGGCACCTCCCTGCCCTGTGGTGAGCCTTAAGCACAGGGAGCGTGACTAAGGCTGCAGACACACACACATGCTCTCAGAGACACACACAAACACACACACATGCATGCTGGAGGTCTAACAGTTGAAAGAGCGAAAACAGCCTCCATCTAGGCCGAGTCCTAAACGGGAGAGGTTCATCAATGGGAAAGGCTTATTTTTTTTTCTATGACCTGGGAGCTAATGGCTGTCAGAGTTTGGAACCGGTCCTGGAGGTTGGTGTGTTTGAACACAACACTGCCAACACTCCCAACACTCCCACACAACACACACAGTGCAAACACACAAGGCTGGTTCTATTATTTAAGGCTGGATCTAGTACTGGTCTGATCACCGCTTTGACAGACAATATTTTATAGAGAAAAAAAGAGTAGAGAGTTAAAATGATTAGGTTTGATGTTCACTCCCATTTATTGTGGTTTGGTAACTTATTGTGCTGAGTGACCCGTTAAAATAACTCTTCATGCTGCACAGAAATAAAACTCACAAATAACATGACATGTTTGACCTCCACCTGCACCTGACTGTAATGCTTATTTTATTTAATTTTTTCTACGGTTTTGTTTCATACTTTACTGATCTTATAGGTGCAACAGTTGACAAAACTCCTTTAACTTACTGGCAGGGTCCTGAGCAAACGGCCCTCTAGAAATACATGTTAATATTGTGGTGTACTCGTACGGTTCACGTGTCATATCATTGTGAATTCAGAAGAAACACCCTTGTTTTTCAGCTTAATGACAGCATTCTTATGTAATCCAACAGAACAGGTTTTTCATTTTATTTATTTGGCTTTAACTCAACCTGTAAAGGACCTTCTGTCCCTTTTTGAGACAGATGGTTTTCAATGAGTCGTGATGATATGTAGCTTGTTGTGACCCGTTTGACTTGTTTTTCTGAGTATTAGTGACTAAATTACGCTATGGCTTTATTTATCGTTGTATCTAGCAAAGACTTAAAACATTGTTACAGGTCTTTTTTTCTTCAATACAGCCTGACACTGAACACTGTGCAATGGCTGAAACACATTCAGTCATTTGGTGATTAGATGATACCGCCTGTAGGGGGTACTGTATAATCAGAGACTCTGTTAGAAAGTGATTTCGGTCCCTGTGGTGATAATAATCTTAAATGGGGGCCATGTTAGACACACCAGCTTAACATATCAGCATATGACAGCAGCTTGGGCTACAAATATTTACCATAAATTTGACACACAAATACCCAGAGGCTTAAAATGAGACAACAATGGAAACATGGGCACACAACAAGTGTGCACAAAGGGTAAAGAGCCTGCTTGCTATTTCACTCGCTGAGCTATGAAACTGAGGTTTGGCTCAGACCTAAATGCAGCCAGACACAGCTGTGAGGAGGGGAAGCACAAACACCCAGTGGGCTCCAGCTGTACCAGTGACAGGAAGGGATGTGAGAGGGTAGGAAGGGTGAAAGAGGTTCAAATTAGGAGAGAGGACAAAAAAGGGAAAAACTAACATGGCTAAATAAACATACAGTAGGATGCATTGTAAAGTGGTCAGTGACATTTAGAGAGAAGGAAGGAGTAGATTGATAAAGCACACTGGTGTTTACCGGCTCTCTCTGGAAGTAAATGAGGACTCCGGCGGTGACCTGGGCGATGAGGATGAGCAGGAGGCAGGTGAAGTACTGAGAAGGAGGAGAGGAGTGTGAGTATGACAACATTTATCATCAAAACTTTTAAAAGACAAGCAACACTGCATGGAATTTATAATGATCTCTCTCTCTCTCTTTTTTTTTAAAACAGATTATTATATAAAGTCTCCTGTCCAATTCTAAACAGCAGACAAATAGCTGAAGCATCAAGAGTGATACTTCCCTCAGGAGTTGGTAGTGACAAAAAACAGAGCTCAAATAGAAGAGATCAACATTCCGAGTAGCCAGAAACAATCCAACTCCAAACAGTAATCTTCTCTGCCAGATTAACAAATTAACGGGCCTTTTGTTAACAAGTTCTCCATATTAACTCAGTATGAAGGTGGTCAAATCAATGTTGTGCTCACATCTCTTTTCTGATAAAAATCCCAACATTATTTAACACACAACCAACACAGATGTTAGGGACAGATTTTTTTTTTTACCTTTAATTTTCAACCAACCATTTGTGTTTACATTTTAAACGTAATCTGTAAAGACTTTAGCATCAATGTCCACCCGGTGTGCCTCCTTGTGTGTGTGTGTGTGTGTGTGTGTGATGGGTGGTCTAGTTGCCAGCTGGTCACTGTCACTGGGAGAAGTAGGTCACAGCAGTCCTTCAGTTAGCTCCTAGCAGCTTTAACGCTGTAGAGGTCACGCTCCCATCCCCACTCTTGTTGTACCCCCTGCATCTCACAGGCTTTATCCCCGTTGTGCCTTCTCCTCTTAGTAAATCCACACATGCTGCGAACCCTCTGCTCACACATCTGCAGAAATGCTCATGGGCTTTGCTGTCAGCAAGAATCTATCAGGTGTTCTTAGTCGAGCATGGCAATTCAAGCAGGTGCCTTAAGCTGGTTTCTCTCAAAATAGTAGTGCAATAACTTAAATTAGACAAAACATAAAATTGAGAGAAAAACATGACTAAGAATGTTTATTTTATGTTTTATCTTTGGGAATTTTATGTCTTTGTTATTGACTTAATTGTAGAGAGATGAGGGTGAGGTTTACAACCTATCTATCTTCCCTGTCGTGTAGCAAAACATTGAGTTTCCTGTGTGGTCACAAGTGAACACAGTTTTCTGACATTTCAGACGCACATTCCGGTTTTAGTTGCAATAGTGAGGATGTTAACAGTGTCTACCTCTTCAGAGAATGAAACTAAGCTGCCGTCTGTAGTGTGTCAATGTGATTCCTCACCAGACCCAGCAGACATCGGATTTCGTAGATGGCTCCTATGCAGCCGAAGAAGCCCATGGCCATCGACAGTGAACCCACGCCAATGAGGATGTATGAAGCCACTTTCACGGTGTCTGATGATTCCTCTGGTGAAAACACAAGAAGAGTTCTTACCACTGAAACAAACATGGACGCTGCAAACTGCACACCTGGTACAACAGTTTTATAGCAAGAGTTTGTAGTTTAATTCAGTTCTCCAGATTAACTCAAAAAAGAAATATACTTTGCATGTAAAATCGGGTTTCATGATGAAACAACAGCAACAGGCTCCTGATCTCAGCTCTTATCTTTCTGCTTTAACCACAGCATGTATCTTTGCAAACAAATGCAGCTCAGAGGAAGGACTTGTTCACATGAAAATCCATTTAGCTACAGATGGTTACAGAGAGCCAAAAATGCTTCACATAACAAACCGTCTACTCCTCTGAATTCAGAATATTCTCATGCTTTTCTCCCACAAAAATGATTTAATAGGCCACCAGAGAGGGTTGGACCTGCACAAGTAAATGTGTGGCAAGATTAATTGAGTTCCCTCTTCCAGATCCAAAAGGAGGATGAGGAGGAGGAGGCGCTGGCACTGAGATAGAAGTATGGAAGTTTGGAGAGGAGATAAACTGGAGCCATTATGTGGCTGTGTTATCTTGGTTGGAGGAGCTCCAGAGTGTCAATGCTCAGTCTATGGATGAAGCCAGAATGTGAGCACTGTGAAATGGCTTCAGCTCCACAAAATTCCTGGGCCAAACGAACCAGCCAGGGGTAAAAAAAAAAAACGTAGACCCATCAATTTAGCGAAGAAGACGACAGACGCAGCAAATCCTCCTCCACTGCTCTTTGAATAAAGCAACAATGCAATGCTGCGTCTTGGTTTGTTGACGAGAAAGCTGAATCGATGTGATCATTCCAAATTCCTTTCTGAAATTAGCTGCTGATAAGGCTTCAACTAAAGTTTATTTATTCTATATTTTTAGTCCATTAATCTAAAATTATTGTTTTGATTAATCTCTCAATTATCTCCTGCCTACATGTGAGTGACATATTGTAACATGAAATCTATGGATGAAGGAACCAGGTCAAACTGACCATTTTATTTAAGAGGCCGGTTTCCAATTGTAATTGTAAATGCACTTGCTTACACAACTCACAGCATTATACTAATGGAAATCTACATTGTTCAGTTTTAGCTTTTCATATCATTGTAAACTAAATATCTTGTTTTGGACCTTGGACCTTGGGAAATTATAATTTAGTTTTTTTACTCCCTTTTGACATTTTTTATACCAAGTGATTAATTCCCGAATCAGGAAAGTAAGACGCAGATTAACTGAACCAAATATTTGTTAGATGTAATGTAACACAATGAAAAAAGTATTTGTGTATGTGTATCATATTTTGCATGACTATATTGTAGAGTACTGTAACATCTTCTCCTATGTGCTTGATGTAAACTTGCTTGCTAAAAGATGTCATTACATGCATGTACAAGGTAGAGTCACTACATGGGTCACCAGAGTTGTGGTGGTTTTGAGAATAATTGAAAGCTAAAAGTACTCGGGTCGACATATGCAGAGTGTTTATGTGGCTTCAGGGTATTATTTAAAGGGAGGCAGACAAGCACACTGTATGTTCTATATCCAGCACTCTGTTGAAGCATGTTATTTCAGTCTCTCTCATACACACACCCACACACACAAGCAGCTTCTGCAAAATCAGCAGAGGACTGTAAAGGCAGTGTGTGTAATTGTCTACAGGTCTAAAAAAAAAAAAATTAACTGGAGAATTTGGGGGGAAGCATGAAATGCTCTCAGGAAAAAATCAGTGACTGCCAACAGTCGAGAAACTGAGCGACAACTCTGAACTACACTCTACGTGTTGAGTGTTGCCAAAGCAAAGCAAAGCAAACTGTTGCAAGAGACTGTTATGGATATGGTTTTAGTTGGTGGAATAAAAGATCAGCATCTATAGTTGAGAGAAATAAGAGAAAACAGTGACATATTTCAGTGCTGAACTGGTACGTCTGATACTTTCTAATAGTCCTTCATGGTTTTCATTTCAGTTGCATCCAGCCATATCTATACCGCTTATCCGTAGAGGGTCAAGGGGGAGGTGGAGCCAATCAAAGCTGCTATTGAGTGAGAGGCTGGGTCAGTGTCTTTACAGTTTTTAGTCATAATATTTGGTGAAAAGCTGAGAGCTATTTCACTGCATTTGTGTGAATCCATTGATCAGAGATAGATTTAGCTATAGTGGACCACCAACATTTTTTCTTCCAGTAGATCATACCAGTATTATATGGTTATTAACTGTGGGAACTATAAACTGAGATAGATGTTTCAGTGTGGTTTCCTTGTAACCCAATGAACACTTGTTCCAATAAAAACATTCACCCTGGAATTAGAGAGAACATCATGCAACACTAATGCAAACCCCCCAAAACGTCTAAATGTTCTATCTGAGAACTTCTCTATTCTTGGAAGGTTATAGCAGTACATCAGTTCTTTAGACCGACTATTTCTTTTGATACCATGTAGCAACCAACAGAAAAAGACAATAAGCAGGACTTTTACATCCCAGATGCAGCTTCTACCCTCCGCTCTAAAAATGAGTGTTTCCTCTCCAGCCCACTCCCAGGTGTACTGAAGTTACAGAGCTACAGATAATGTACTTGACACGTTTCCAGCTGCTGGCAAAACATCTGTGTTCTTCAGGGGTAAAGCTAAAACATACACTCAGCATGTGGTCGCCTGGTTACTGTTGCTGTTCTGTCATGTTCTATGGCACGTTTCCATGAAGGTCTTTGCTAGATTTTCTAAAATAGTTCCTCGGGTGGTTTCCATGGAACTTTCCATTTAAAGAGGCAGATTATAGTGGCCTTTCAGAAAGCTGCTGAGGGTGGAGGGACGGCTGTTGTTTCGTAAGCATGTGACACAAAAAGCTGGAGCAAAGCAATGGTTGACTTTGGGTATTGATTTAAAATGTAAACATAAGATTAACTCTGTCTTGAATTTCTAGACTTTGAGCTTCCAAGAGTTCTCTTTACTCTCTTCACGTCTACGGAAAGTCTTAATCTGTAGCATATTTCCAAACTGTGCTTCGGCACAATCTCTGGCTCAAGGAGCTCCTTTCCAAGGCTGGCTTTTATTTAATCATAAGGCAAGCTGTGTTTTGGTAAGTGCCAACAAGACAAACTCGACACATCATACCACTTGGGTGAACTATTAACAACACTGTATTGATATGGAGGGGTATATCTTTAGGGGAAGATGGTCTCAGCTGAAAACTAGGGGGGCTGAAACCAAAACATTCCCTCAAGTTCCCCTGCTCGGAGTCACTGGGGCAGCTGCAGGGGCATCTATTAATATCACTCATAAAGAATGGAAACTGAAAACACAAGAGATCCTGTTTATGGCCAGCCAATGCGCCAACATCTGAGGAGAACACTGAATCAATAAACAGAGTTGTCTGCAGCTTCGGTTTTTGTTCCTTTACAAAGAGTGGTAAGAGATTTCCAGTGAGGTTAGAAATCCATGGACACAGGGAGGAGTTGAGGTTGAGGAACAAAAAGACATGGAGGAGAGAAGGTCATCAAGGCCCACATCCAGTAGGAAGGGATATCCTCGGGGTATCAGTGATGCAGGATCTCTTCTATCTCTGGAGGAACAGCTAGGTTTTTGTAACAATAGGCATGGGGCTGGCAGGCATGATGGATACTGTACTGCCCTTATGTTCTGAATGCCTGGCTGGAGATAAGCAAACACATCTCAGTGATAACCTTGACAGTGACCTCGAGAGCTGAAATAAGAAAATAGGACACTGGAGTTTTACCGGTTTAGGACACAAGGTCACTTTTGCATGGTCTTCGTCATTACTCCAGCCTCTTCGCAATACATTAGTCAAAGCAGTGCATAAACTCCAGCCTAAATATAGATTTATTTAGTCCTGCTTGGCCCTCACACTTGGGGCTTTCTTATCAAAACACAGGGAGTGAAATAGATGAGTCTTACAAATTGGAAGAAAATAGTGAAAACTATGTCTCCAGATGATTTTCAACTGTCCAAATCGAAATATATTCAGTACACAATTATATTAAAGCATGAAAAGCAGCAAATTCCCACAAATTTATGAAGCAACAACCAGAGAATGTGTGATAAATAATAAACTAGCAATAATCAATGTAGTTACTAACTGATTAGTTAGTCATTTATTCAACTTATTATTTCAGCTAAGAAAAAAAAATTGCAGTCCAGATGTTCATATAGTGTCTATAAAGAGGACACTTTGTGACGCACTTCGTTATGTTCACCGCCTATAAAAGAAGTATTTGACTTCTAACAGGTATGAAGTTGCAACATTATAAACTGAAGGAATTCTTCTTTACAAACTGGGAGAAACCTCTGCCACTCGTCTCAGTAATGCTCCATCTGGTAAGAATACACTGAAAGCTTTTATAACAAGATTTATGGCAACTGAGAGTTTCCAGCCTTGGTTCCCTGTTCTCTTCATGCGCGGCTGGAACTGGGTTTCACGATGCTTTCTCTAGCGTCTTCGCAGTAATATAATAAGTGAAACACATTGTTGTCTATGAAAAACAGATAACTTTGCCTCTGTCAGCACGATATTTGGAGTCTTGTTGTCTCTCTTACTAGGCAGTGTCTAAAAATAGTTCTGTGACAACATCTGAGAGGGTGGGAGATTCTACGTCCCTGCCATGGAGAACTGAGAGGATTTCAAAGTGCACTTGGTGCCATTAAAAACACACAGGTAATTTCTATTTAAAAACACTTCTGTTCAAACGTATGGCTTATGTTATTGGCCTCAGCCTTGGATTATTGCTCACGTTATTGTGTTGGCAACTCTTGTTATTAGTCTAGACTAAAAACTAAAAGCTAAGATGAAATTCACAAAAAGTGGAGGGTACGATAACATAGTAGGCAGGACTTTCAATCCAACAAAGAGAACGTGCTTTGGGCCTTTTACAGGAGGACCCCAGCAGCCGCATGTCTGATGGACAGTCAGTGAGACAGTCACTAGATCTGTTACTGATAGGTTGCAACCGGGACAGCTACGAGTCACCACAGCTGCCAAACAGCTGGCGAACAGGTGGTGGCAGTTCAGGAGTTGTGATATCATCTATGCAACGATGCTGTGTGGCTTATTGTGATGCACGTGGAGAGCACACGTGATATTAGTGTTGCCAGAAGACCCCCCAAGCAATGGACTGCAAATCATGCAGTGACTGATAATCCTAGTGCTATGAAACGTACCGGAGTATAAATCTTTGTGGAAACTGTGGGGACATAAAGCTGCTGTTTTCAACAACATGAATGACTGAATAATCGTCAGACTCATCTCCCCTGACAAACCTATTCCCATGGATTTCAGCAGATGTGTGTGTGTCTGTATGTCCACATGGCAGCTTTTGAGCGGCTGAGGAGGTCATCAAATTTCTGTGAGTTATATTTTTGGTTTGTTGCAAACATCCTTTCTTGGTTCCTTTTGGAATTAGTCCTAGGGGATAAGACTCACATAAACTGCGCAGAGTAGGTCTGGGCTTTTAGGATTTGACAAGCAGACTCTCTAATCTCTATTTCCACTTCCGCTACGCTGAGACTATCTGGGTGAAAAGTGTTGAATGTCTGTTGACGTGAGTGTTATCACCGAAGGACGTGGCAGCAGGACAGCGGGTGTGTGTGAGTGTTTCAACACTTACGCAGAACAGCAATGAAGCTCTGATTATCAAAGAGAACCCACAGTCCAAAGCCCATGATCAAGGCTCCGAAGATCTGTGGAGGGGAAATACACAAGAATCAGACACCAAATCTCATCTGAGTGTAAAATAAAATCTGTGCTGTATGTCTAAAACAGAGCCTTATTTTTTGCTTCTTCAGTCTGACACATCTGGGATTAATCAGATCTTAACTCTTCTCTCCGTCTTCCAGTCGCTTTCCCTCACAGCAGACGCAAATGGAAAGAGGACGTGGATGTTAAGATCACACATTTCCCCCATCTTAAACATCCCAACATTCTCTCATCTCCACTTCGCTGGCTTTTATCACATTCAAAACACAGTAGTGCTAAGTGAGGATAAAGTATCGAGACAATCCGGAAATGAGAATAATGATTTCTAGACTAAAACGTTTCGTCGCTGGCGTCTCAAAGCCTCTGAAATTGTCAGCTTTACCTCGTGTACCCTTGTAATGAGGTTATGTAATTAGGAGGTTGCTTGTTTGAAAGACGTGGGGCACTGTGGAGGGGGCAAAATTCATACATGAGAGGCTTTGTTGATTCACCAGCTTCCCTTGTTCGCCGCCCCTACTCCAACCGTACAACAGTAATTAGAGCCCTGGTTTAGCGCTGTTCATTTACAGGACCTGTTGAGCTCCCGGCGGCTATCATTAGCCCACCACTTCCTGGCTTCCCCTAGCCTCCCCTAGTCTAATGTTACCACATGGACAAACACTAACACAGACACACACATGCTTCCTCTTAAGACACCAGTAGAGAGTTCACATCAAAAGGTCTGCGTCAGGTTTACGGCCGCAGACTCATTGGAAAGGTCTGGACATCCTCAGTTTTAGGAGTCTGGAATTTTATCAATCCCTGGACTTTAGGCTGTGACCAATGTGAGCGAGGAGGAAACAAACCATCTGCTGCTGTTAGGATCTGGATGTGATGAGGTATTTTGTAAAGTCTCTCACCCCAGGTACAGTCACAGCAACATTTCCCTATGTATCTCAACTAATCTCTGGTGCTATTTGATAAGGAGGCTTATTCAAATACAAACCTGAAAGGCATCACACAGCTTACAGTGTGTTAACGTCAGTCAGCTAATTTTATGAGCCGATGTTGGCCTATCCCAGATATTGTGGTATCAGCGTTATGTCAAAATAAATGTTGATATGAAAACTTTTTTTACAGCACATAATGCAGAAAAAAAATGTTCGGTGTAATTTAGAAATTGTGTCCAGCAGAACGCACTCTGTATCCAAGTTAAGCGGTGTCTTCACAGTAAGAAGCTGACTATTTGTGAAGTACACTGCTGGAAAGTTAACAGACAACAAACCCAACATATATACTGTATACCAAACATATATATTTATAAATATATTGGTATTGGCATCACTCCCAAAATTCCAGTATCGATTGGGCTCTACTTTGCATAACTACAGTGTCTGTTTATCTTGGGAAAACAAAGGTGTTGACTATGTGGAAGTCATGTGGCATGATCCTGACACTGTTATTGCAGGGTGGCCACCAGGCAGCGATGAAAAAATGTCATTACTTACAAAGAAGAGGAGGTTGAAGAGGAATAGAAAATACTTGGTGACCGTGATGCATCCTTTCCCCATGGCTCTATTCTGGAGGACAGAAATAAAACAAAAAGTATAAGTTTCGACATCAGCTAGAAATATGGCAGCATAATGTGGGTATGTAAAATAAAGATAGAGGAGCATATACACAACTTTTACAACTTTTACCTTCAAAGCAACAATATACACTGAATTTGTTTTCGATGAGCATGTTTCTCCAATCTTAAACAGCCCTATCTGCTCAAATCCAAATGTAAAAGACAACAATTGGATTCTATTCGTAGAATATTGGGTTTTGTGACAATATTGTATGGTTTTATTCTTGACAAACAAGAGGAACCACCCGAGTGAGACAGATTTGGGGGAAGACCACCGCAATGTGGCTAGTGGTTAAGTTGACTGTTAAGTCATGATGACTGTTTGGTGCCCATGACAGCACACATGGTTAGGGGGTTGAATGCTATTGTCATCACAGGAAGAGGGAAAAAAGACTCTACGGTAACAATGACCACTGTTTTCCTTCGCAGCAACAGGCTAGGCTACAAAGATTTGAAGTATATCAAACCAAACATGCAACAAGAGCAGCTCATCTATGACCATACCCATCCTAATACAACAGGTCTAGCTGATGTCATAATAATAATAATTATTGTATTATTATATAATTATAATAGTAAGCTTTATTCATATCACACTTTTTTTAAAACTTTTTTTTACATTTACAAATGATAAAGACAACAATATGACCACATAATAGACAAAACATAATATTGGGACAGATATATATGTTGTTTACCCATATGACTCAGTGAGTTACATTTTTCTTTGAGAAAACACCTGCGGGCCAGGCCAGCAAGACACACAACAGTACAGTAGAGACACGTTATGAAACTCTCTGGCTACATGGTTCAGGGTGGTGTCCACAAGTCCAGAGAAAGTATTAACCACAACCAGACCTTTTCCTTCAGAGGAGAACTGGAAATATAACCAGCCATTGTGGTTATCTGAGGAGCCTGAAAATATCCCATAAGGACAACACCCTGTGCACCAGATGACAAGCTGCTCTCCTCTCTCTGTCTCTTTGATCGTCTCATCATGTTGTGTATTTAGTTTACATATATTGTCTTATAGTTCTCCAAAAAATCAATTCACTATTTTTTTCATACATATTAGATTGAAGACAAGCACGTGGCATGGAAAACGAATGCCGTGTTATGGCAGAGTGAGAAATGGCTGGTGGTAAAGTTGTGTGAAGTAATATTTAATGAAGCAAAAACATAACTTTCAATAATGACTTGTATGTTGTATAAGCAGTACATAGCTTTTGAGTCCTTTGGCAGACAAATAACTTGCAGGTAGGACTGGGTGATATGGCCAAAAATGTTATCAAGCAAAAACATTTTACAAATCCGAGGTAGAACATTAAAACCAATAATGTATTATACCTTCTCACTGTGCTTGCACAATGCATAAGCAATATATTGGTATATATACTGAATAAGTATATCAAAAGGTTAATATTACTATTACTAATAAGCTACAAAGCTTTTAACTCGAATAACCTATGTTTACAAAACCCAACAAAGCACAAAGCCCAAACTATCCAGCAGATACGCCTGCAGAGTACATAATCCTTAAAGGAGATTGTTGGCCTTTACGTCTCGATAGTGAACAGCAGGGCAGATTTAAAAAGGCTTAGTTATGACTACCATTGTTTGTTGACCGAGCCCCGTCCGTGTGAAAACAATCCCTAACAATGCTCCAGTGCCATTTATTACATTTTTCTGACAACAAAATAAAAAGGCTAACGAGCAGGGCCCAATATATCCTAAAGCAGCCGACAATCCAAAATGAATACAGTCAAATTATTTTTGCTGAACTTCCGTACAGATAAACCGTGGGGCTACTTTAAAGTCCCATTTCTTCTTCTGCCTACCTAGGCGAACCTAACTGCACTGGACTCCCTGAAAGTGAAGGACAAATCTCTTCCAAAGTGGAAAATAAAGCCTGGAAAGTTCAATGGAAATTCAAAGCCGGGCCAAGCTGCTCTTCCAAGGAACAGTTTCATTGTAACCGTGTGAAGGAGCTACGGTGGTATTCAGCATGCTGCTGAAATCAAGAGACAATGCAGTTTATTTGAACTGGGACGGGAGAAGAAAGGCCAGAGGAGGCTTGAACAAATGAGTCATCTGAACTTTCCAAACTCTGTGACCTCACACAGTCTTTTTTTTTCCCCCTTCATAGCCCCCATTTCTCTCACTGTGGTTCTGCCAAGGTGTGATCACCATTACACAATTCAACATTTAGTACGTTGCACTAAAGGAGGTGTTAAAATCAGAGTTTGTCTACTGTACGAAGAGCCAGTTCAGAAGCATGGGGGATGATTATGAAGACAATATGGCACTGACTATGTCCGTAACGGACCCGGCATGGATCAACTCTACAGCCCAGTGGTCTGACTCAGAGCTCGCTCACTGCGCGCGCACCAACACCTGCAACCATGCAACGATTGGATGGTACCAGCTGTCCTTTCACGCTGTATCCATGCTACGGTGCTTTATTGTCCATTTTAGTCAAAATGAGGCCACAATTAACAAAATGAACCTCATGCTGTATTGAAGAAAAACTTAACATAAACTCCTCAGGATTTTTTTTTACTGACGTTATAAATCAAGTGAGAAGTAGAGAGAACACAGGTTTCAGGCACTGCTGCATTGGCTTCACTTTCCGGACCCGCGATATAGGCTCATATTTATATTCAGTCTATGATACCGTGACATAATCCTGCTTCTAACATGGCTTATGTATCCCTCTGTATAGACAGGATGTAGCTCACCGTCTACAGCAGAGTTTTGGTGACTAGACTGTGAAGGTAAGCATTTTTGTTTAAGCAAGAGGAAACAGTTTCACCACACACTACATTGCTTGAAACTACTATTTGTAGAGTGATATTGCAGATTTCAAGCGAGGACTAGATGATATTTTTTATATTTACTGATTATTGATTATTCTTTATCTGTATAAAGGTTTTCATTCATCTGGGTCATGCAAACTCTGTCGTCTAGACAATGCTTCAAGATAAGCTTCAACCAATTCTGTGTGACGAACAGGATTTCCCATCTATGGGACTCTAATAGCCGTTGACATGAAGGGGTGAAATCCCCCACTGGTGTTTTCATCACCACTTTAACCTCCCACCATCCAGTGGAAATGATGAAGCATCCGTAGCAACAAGGCAGAGCACGTCAAACAACTTTTTCTAAATAATACTGATAATCGGTACAATAATTCATAACAGACTCTGGAAAGAATGATGCCTATTACACGTTAGTAGAAGCGAACAGAGGTTCCTATCTTAGTCTGAAGTCTTAGTCAAAAGCAGAAAGAAGGAAAAGGTCAGACCACCTACAATGCTGTAGTATGACTTTTGAAAAGACAGCATGTGGTTGTGTGAGTTGTTAAAGACTTTGTGATCCAGAGGCCCACTGGCACATGGTGACTGATGCTGCACATCTTGTCTAACCCACAAAGCGAACTTGATGAATCCCCTAAGAAAAGTACAGAGTAACAGGGTCTGAGAGCGAAACGGAACTGAGAGAGTTCCTTCTGCTCGGAAACCACGACATGGCATAATGTGGGCTGTAACAATGGAGAGGAGGGGTATTACAGTATTACAGTATTACAGTATTACAGTAAAAACGCTGTAATCCACTTGATACGACTGATGATGAGCGGCCTCATCATTTTCTCCTGCACGATTCACAACGACAAGGCGGAGTGGTCACGGGAGATGTCAGTCTTCAGCACGGATTAATAAAAACAAAACGCTGACTGGGGGGGGGGGGGGGGGGGGGGGGAGAGAAAAAAAAGTGAAACTGTCCCTTTAACAGAAAAAGAAAAGTACGAAAACCGTTCGGAGCGCACGCGAGATGACGTCACGTCGGCGGCGCAGCGACGTGTGTTCGGCCGACCGTCGGGGTTCGTCAGCCGAACACACGTCGCTCTCACGGCCGCTGGGTGAGGAGTCGTCAAGGAACTCTCTGACACAGCCATAAAGTTGTACATTAGGTGACTGCCATCCGGCAGGTGATGGGAACGTACCTCCTGAGGCTGCGCTGACGGCGGGAACACTTGTCCGACGGCTCGACCGGCTCCTGTGCTGCTGCTGCTGCTGCTGCTGCTGCCCGCGGTGCGACTCGACCGTCCGTTCGAGAGCAACGCGACGTGTGTGTGTGTGTGTGTGTGTCCACACCCCCACCGCGCGGCAGCTGTAGGAGCTGTGTGTTTAACCCTCTCGCAGCTGTGGAGGCCCAACAGTGGTGAAAGGCCACGTCCCTGTAATAAACCTGTACTCCACCGTGTGTGTTTCCCTTTAAGGCCCCTCCCCTCTCTACTCCACATGTCAGGAGACACAGTCACACTCCGCTGTCATGATTTCACACCACGTCACTTACTAGTCAATTTACAGATCAAGGTTGTTGTTGTTGTTTTTTTTGCATATACAAAAAACACGTGGCGTGCTAATAAAATACTGTATATTAAACTACAACCACGGTGAATGGAGGGATTTGCTGACATTTCCTTCTCTTGTTGGAACTTTTTTTTTTTTTTTTTAGGAACTCTGAGACAGAAAGCTCAGGGGGATTGTGATGGGCATTTTCGATTTTCGGAAATTGTGATTTAAAAAAAATGAAAAATGAATCGGGCGATAAATCCGTGTTGAAATTAAAAACTAGCTGTATTCCTGTATACTTCAAAATTAAAACTCAGATTCGTAAAATTGTGAAACCTAAGGGGCCTAGTTTCAGTTCATCTGTTTTAATCTGATGATCGCATTTACACTTTGGGTATGTCAATATTATCTCAAGCTATCTTTATAATAATGAGAAAACAAAATATAACAAAGTAACAAATAAATAACTAAAACAAAAAGATCATTCTTTGGTCATGAGAAAACACAACGTAAAAACATTTAACTGTCATTTCCTCTCCGGTCTGCCGAAAAATAATGCCAATTACTCCAAATGGAGACGGATCAACCGGTTTTATTTACTTGTTTGCTGATCATAAATTAACGCTGGTTCAACCTGACGAGATGTTTTACACTGCGACATAAATGATCCTTTGTTGGCCTTTCTGAAAATACTGTTTACCGCCACGACTGAAGAAATAAACCTTGACCGACTCAATGTAATAAGTGGAAAGTATGAGGAGAATGCATACACACAGACACACGTGGGAGCCTTTTGCCTATAAACAAGCTTAAACACACATACATTTCCTGTGACACACAATCCTCCTTTTCACCATTTGCCCAGTGTGTGTGTGTGTGTGTGTGTGTGTGTGAAGGAAAAGAAGGAAAGAGAACGCTGGGGAAGGATAGGAAAAGTTAAGCTAGAGTGTGGCAGGCTGCACCAGGTACATTCATTTAACATTCACTGTAGGATCTTTGTGGAGACCTGAGGATGATTGCGATACGTCACGTACAGCAGCTTCCAAACAGAAGACACTAAACAAAGGGTTAGATTACATCACAGCCCTTCAGTTTCTTTGTCGAGACACGTTAGAGCAATGTTCTGTTTTGTCGTGTATTTCCTCCTCTCCACTTTGACGGTCACTACAGAGAGCTGAGCGTATCCCGTTCAAGGCTGTCAGCTATCAAATCAATGAGTGTATGATATTAAAGCCTCTCCCATTCACTGGCTGGAGTTACAATAGATGTTTTGATCGAGTACAAAGCCGTATTCAAACTGATGTTTCCTGTTATGAGTCGGGCATTGCGTTAGGGGTATTTCAGTGTGCAGTAGTTGATTTGTCAACCCTTGTTTTAAGATTCAATGCCTTAGATAAGGGCCTGAGTTGAGCACGTTATCAGTCCAGTGGACTTTGGAGGAGATTTTTTCGATACACCCATAGACTGCCATTATGTTTTGCATGCATTGAAGTTGTGGGCTCCAGTAGCCCTAATGGAAAAGTGCATTAGTCTGAAAGAATTTGTTGATAATTTGATTGGTCGACTGGCAGAAAAAAAAATAACTCAACAATTTGAAAAATGTGTTAATCTCTTAATTTTCAGTTAAACCTACCAAACAATCTGGTTCCAAGGGTGTGAGGATTTGCTGTTTGGGGCTTTAGGATGTTTTTATAGGCCACAAAATGAATTGAGAAAATAACATATTTATCAATAATGAACACTCAGTCAGTTGCAGATCGACAGTATATGTTGCTATCAGAGAGGACAACAAGGGACAAAGTAGATTGCACCACTTTCGAAGTCTTCAACAGTAAACGATAATGTTCTTTATTTCAAAGTAAATAGTGGAAATCCATAACAATTCATTTTTGAGGTACAGAATAACACATATATAGGCTACATAAAAACACAATGCTACAACTTGGAACAGTTTAACCTGGTATGCTAGTCACAACAGTGCAATATCACTTGGATCTACATCAGAGGAAATGAGCAGCTCAACTTACCATTCCTCTAAGATTTCAAGGACACAACTTACCAAGGTAATATCTTGACTAATTTACGTCAGAGAACCAGGAGGATGAAAGAGCCATTTCTTTGCCTCCCCACTGATGCCCATCCCCCTGGAACTGCCCATCTCTCCCAAAATAACCCGCCCTACAGACTTTTGAACATTTCACGAGGCTGATGATTTGAGGCCTCTAGTATCTACAGAAATGGAACAGGATTTTTCTTGAACTCCATAATTACCACGCTAGTCAGGACAGAGCAGTGGGTTGGGGCACGCAGTGTCACTCAGGAGAGTTGTATTTAATTAAACACTGGAAAAAAGGATAATTACAACTTTTCAGGAGTATGAGAGACCTCACCCATGTTTCACGTTCCCTATCTGAAGCGAAAACTCAACATCTGCCCTTGCACTGGACTCGCAACTGCAAAACCCACAATCACTGTGACCTCAGGACCACTCCCTTCTAGGGCTGAACTCAACACGGTCATTTACAACAATGTGGACCACCGTTGGAAGAGTCTTCCCACATGTTCCTTGTTTGACTCAAAATTATGTTTCAAGTTGAATTTAACAAATGAGTAAACTATCTATAGACTGTCATTTTGACTGACCTTATGTGCTGTAGAGTATGAGTTGCGGAGATCAGAGTCAGTATTGGGAGGTAGAAAATGTTTTTTAACAAATTCATTGTGTTATAAGTGATGGGCGACTACCCGTTATATCAACTTTTCCTTTTCTGGTTTTATGTCATTTTTGGCTACTGCACTCATTCGCCCCAGTAACATCTTTATTTGTCAGCTTTGTGTTGTGGTTGGTGGCAGCTTGCTACACAGTTTGAGCCATATTTCTTTTGCTGGATAATATTGCATGCATGGTGTCAAAACACAAGTGTCATCTTGGAAAATCGTCAAACTAATACTGAACAAGTTCCCTGTTCGGTTCACACGACCATCACATAATAGTAAGTCATTTTATTTACATATATACAAGAAGTAGGATGCAGTGTTGAAGACTGTACTTTAAAGTAGATATGAGGCAGGACTAAGGATATGATATTTGTTAAAAACTGTGCTACATTACTAAAGAGGAACCAGGTCAGGTCTGTTTACCCTGCGCACTGACGTGCTCGGCTTGAGACACTGGCTCTACAGTCAAGTTGAGAATGGTAAATACTTTCTGTAAGATCACTCGGGCTTCCATCCTGCGTATCAGTGCACACACAACACGGGTAGAATAACCCTTTTACGAGTCGGTTCACATGTGCATTCATCAACATTACATATATTAATCTCAGCGGTGTAAGTATTCTGTACAAAACAATTCCTTTGGTAGAACCTCATGACCGACACCTCTAGAAATAAAAAAAAAGAGGCAACTTTTCCCTGAAAAAAATGAATTTGATTCAGCATTTCGTTTTGGGTAGTCTCAGTGTGAACGGTTGGTGGGCGTGATTGAGAGTATAAACTGACCTTCAGGAGTTTCCTCGGTGTGCCGACCAAGAAAGCTATCAGCACTGTAAGAAAAAAGGTTCATTGTCACTCATCCAGCACTAAGCTTATCTGACTGCGCCTGAATGTTGCACTAATCACAGTTGATGCATTTTCCATTTAGTGTGTCCAGTGGGGAGCAGTCAGAGTAGCATGATACACACCCATGCTTCACTTCAGCATACATACAGTTTGAGTTAATATCAACAACATCAAACAGGAAAGAAATTTAAGCACAAATTCTTGGTCCTTGAGTTTGATTAAGAGGCCGTGTCCAGAAGCAACTTTTTATCTAACAGATAATACTCAATACCCATTCTGGAAATCATGAAGCTGTACATTAACAACACAGTCAGATTTTTGAAATGACCCTGTACTGTACATATTAAATCATAGAACTAGGTTATATACGAGAATGCAATGCACTTCATACTGCTAGCTCCTTCTTTAGAATAACAGCACTGCACAAAGGACGAATGTATCAGGAGGGGCTGGACCTCACAGTCCAGTGAAAGAGTAACTCACTTTCACCATGGGGTGTCTCATTCTTGTTGTCGAGTCTGGAATGTGAGGATTTGCTCATCTGTTGAATACTGGGGGGGTCACAATATGTTAGGTGCCATAGTAAGGGGCAGGGAGGGGGGGGCATCCACTGGCAAAAGAAAAGCTCAGAGTCCCAGTCAAATAATAATCCAAATCTTCTGACCCCACGTTTGTGATCTTTGCTCAGTTGTCCCCTCGCTGGACGTATCACACAGGCAGCTC
Source organism: Scophthalmus maximus (assembly GCF_022379125.1). Lineage (NCBI taxonomy): Eukaryota > Metazoa > Chordata > Actinopteri > Pleuronectiformes > Scophthalmidae > Scophthalmus > Scophthalmus maximus. The sequence continues at coordinate 11,977,478 of NC_061521.1, read as the reverse complement.
AGATCTTCTTTGGCCTGCGGCCCAGGTGGTAGTAGTAAGCCATAGTGACCGACAGGAAGAGCACTCGACTGAGGAGCAGGAGCACGGCAGCATTGGGCAGGATCCCAATCTCTATTAAGGTGATGGATGTCACTGGAATCACAGAACAGCATTCAGTACTTAAAATACGATTTTGATATTCATCAGAATTAGAAGGCACAACGACGGACCACAGTTTTGAATTAAAGACCAATTATTTTACCATTTTATCTCATGGCTGTCAACTTACTTATCAAATGGCCCAGAATCCCACAGTGTAAAAAGGCCTTAGACAAATCAAGTGGGCACACAAAGTGCTCCTTTAAGTACAAAATTCCCTCTATGTGTTACCCTAGACAGTATCTCCAGCTGCAGTGCGCGGATAGTAACACAAAGAGGGAATTCTCTACGAAAGACTGTTCATTTGGAATTTGTGTTAAGTGGTGTCACTGACAGAGCCTAATATTAGCTCCAGCTGAACTTGTGTAATTTGTCCTTTGAACCAGGAGTCGGTGGGCTTGTCTCTTCCGCATGCCGGGGGTCCTTAGGCAAGACTCCGAACCCCAAATTGTCTCGGAGGACTGTGCCAACAGCATGTGAATGATGTGTGATGGATAAACAAAGTGATAGAAGAGATAGAAGCGCTGTGTGAATGTGTGTGTGTGAAACAGACATAAATACATAGCAATACTGCAACACCCCTCACTCAACACAAGAGGGCAGTATCAACACATACCTTTGAAACACAAGCAACACTGACTCGTGGTTTGGTTTTGACATGAACTCAAGTCACAAAGTGAGACAGAGAAGAGGGTGACTGATGGTTGGGGCAAAGAGACGCAACTATTACTGCAAAATGATGTGTTGGAAAAGTGTAATCACCTAGAAACTGGACAGCAAAGTAGCAGGCTTCACTGAGCAGAGTCCACTGGATGATGATCTTCTCTGCTGTGTACAGACCGTTCCACATGATGAGGGCCAGGCCTGGAAAAGGATGTGAAGACAAGGAATTTATAGGCGCAGGGGCACGGGAATGAAAATAGAAGAAAAAAAACGAGGACTCCTACATGCTCAACAGTAATTCCACCCTCAAACTCCTACAAGCGCAATTTAATGCCACTGCACTCAAACTGCAATCTATGACATGTATACGCAGTGATAAATGGCCTATTGATCGTGCTGAACGTTCTGACTCATTGATTGTGATAAAAGCCTGTGCCGTATCATTTCACTCGCTGCCATTCTTCTCGTTCATTTTCCTGGAGTTCACTCTGCCCACACACGCACACCAGTGAGGATATGGAAACGAGCAGGGCTGGGCAGAAAGGTGGGAGTTCTGATGGACTGCATCTTCTCCCTGCCAGGTTCCATCTGTGTGGCAGATGCGACCCCCCGTCCTTAGTCCCTTTTCTTCTCCTTGTCTCATAAGACATTACCCTTTTTTTTTGTCTAATCCCCACAGCCCTGCTGACATTTAAATAAAGAAGCCAGTCTTTTGTTTTCAGCTTTCAAAGATTGAAGGCTGGTTCTTTCACATCTTCCCCCACAGTGCCATGTATTTAATGTTTATCTCTGTTCAGGAAACGCAGTAATGATAGTGATCTATGTTTGATTTGTTTAGATTTGATCTAGTCAAGATTCATCAAGATATGCACACAATGTGTCAGAGGAGAGAATGGGGCTACTCCTTAGCATTCACTTAATGTCATGTGAGGACAGAGGAAGAGAACATATCAAAGCAAATGTTTTCCTCTGTCTATATATTGTCTAGGTGCTGGCATTATTACATACATTAGGTCCGAGTTAGCTGAAAGTGAAAGCCTGGCACAATTACTGAATATATGCGAAGCCTGTGTGCTCTCACCCTTTGTTCTTTTATTACGTTCCCACCACGGAACCACCTGTACACAGCCCTCACAAGCCCTGTAATCACTGACTGTGTGACTGACTCACCGACTTACCTGACAGTCCTGTCTCAAACTAAAGCCATTGAAACAATACAGTACATACATTGTCGTGCCATCCCCCACTATGTTCCCACCAGATTTATACTGATACATTAGGCCAAAGAAAAAGAGGCGAGTGGAGATGGTGCTGTGAGAATTCACTCTTCATGTCTCTGTGCCGGTGTCATGTCCTCATAGTGAACTGTAGGTACATGCACCAAGAACTGAATCTAACCCTGCAGCTTGAGGGAGGAATTACAGCAAGAGGTGAGCTTTTTGTAAATCATATAAATGTTTGTGTGTGAATTGGAATGAATAGAATTATCACGAGATTGCAGCGGTATACCAGTGTATATTTTTAGCTAGTATATATATATATATATATATATATATATATATATATAAAACATTGCGTGTCAGCATCGATGCAGTGCCGTGAACGTACTTCATTAGGATACAGTACAGTGACTTACTAAGCAGCGCGCCTCCATAAAGGCGAATGGAGATGCTCGTGGAGGAGAGCTCCTCCTCAAAAACAACCTCATAAAGCTGGTTGGGAAACACCAGGGCCTGCGATGGAAAACAAGCACAACACAGCTCTGTCATATCAACACAACAGCGTTTCTGTCTTCCCCAGAACAGCCCTGAAATGCAGCAGTGTTGACAGAGTCTTCCTGTTTGTGACTTGGAGTCACTGTTTAGGCCCTGAACACTGAGGATATTGAGCATTTAGGTGATATGGTCATGAGGACGAAGCCATTTCTTCAGACGTCCTTCACTGCACTACTGGGTTTAAAACAGGATTTTTCTATTTCTAAAAAGGGTTTTTTTTCTCCCTTCGAAATTGCATGAGGACTTAAGTTACGAAGGTGAATCAATATATTTACTTTACTGATAACTAGGGCAACACTTACCATCAGGGCCATGACTGTGAAACCCACTGCAGAGACGAGTATCCACACCCTAATGAAAAAGAAATTACATGACATACCGTGTCCATCCTGACACTAAATTTGATTGTACATTGTTAACTGTGACATGTTCTGAGCAGCTGAAATCTCACCTCAGCCCGATAGGTTCTCGCACTGCAAACTTCATCTCGTTTCCGAGCATCTGGCTAATCTGCAAAAGATCAAGGCACGACAAAAGACAAAGGGAATGAGTTGTGAGGAGGAAAATGTAAAAGCATCATGTTTTCTTAACAGATATCAGCAGCTGCTTTCACACGTGCACTGTAACCCTGTACTTTTCGATTACTCATAGGGGCTGTGCATGCATGACCCCAAGCGGCCGAATCAGCTGAGCCAGAGATGAAACGGTGCAAAGTGTGAGATTGAGCTAATGTGTGAATGGAGCAGATAATTGTTTGAGGAATTCACACACACCGAGTGGGCGTGTTCCTATCCAGCTTCCTGCACGTTTTACCCGGGTGGTAACCGCCAACTGAACCAAAGGGAGTATTTCCAGTAGGTGTGAAGTGAACACATCTCACATGGACAACCTCTGATTGTGTGCAGCATGTGTTTGGAAACAAAGTTAACAAAGCACCACATGACCAAGATAAAGCTCTCTCCATGGAGGTGTATTTAATGTTGCCGACACATCTTCAGCAAGCTACTGGAAAGAAGCACACTGAAGCGTTGGAACTAAAAGAAAAGATGATCGTCAAAGACGGGCCTATTAGGATGTTAATTAGAGACTGTAAATGTCTTCACCTCCTTAATCACCCCCTGAAGATTTAGAGGGGTATGTCATAACCACATCTTGCAGTGAAATCTGGAGGAATAACAAACGGCCACGTCTACAGCAGAAAAAAAAACACTTTGCTACAAATTAACTTAATCTTAGCACCACGAGTTCCACGCAATGCTCAATTTATAATCCTGAAAGCCGGAGGCAAATAGGGAGAGAACAATTTGACAAATTGAAAGCTAAGTGTGCCTCGCTGTCTCTTAGGAACCAATTTTTCATTCCAGCTGAATACAGATAACGCATAGTGTTTCATGAAAATGTCAAACAGAACGGATGTTTACATATAGCAATATTGAGAAGACACCCAAGTGTGTCCCTGCATATCTGTTAGGATACGCATCTCTTATCACAGATTCAAGAAGACGCTGAAATGCTGATAAACAACAACTTGATTCTGGAGCTATTGCTCCATGAGCCACTTATATATTCACATGGATTTTAACCTTCCAAATACACACCGTCGTGGCTCCATTTATGTTTAGTCTCATACTACCAGCAGGATAAACATGAATCTACAACTGTATAAGAGCTGGTAGGATGTAGTTTTGAAACATTTACTAAGTACACAGAAAATGTATCAAAACAATCGATTAATCATTAAAAAATAATAATAATAATATTTCAAATCATCAACTCGTTCCAGATTGTCGGTCTACTGAAGACATTACATAACGCTATGGGAAACTATGACAGACATTTTTCACAATTTTATGACATTTTGTAGACTACTCAGTGAAGAGGTTAATGAAAAGAACAACAAAAAGATCAATGTCCACAGCACAGGATCCAAAAGTTCTACACAAAAGCAAAGCCAGCACTAAGTAGTATTGATTATGGAATGTGCAATTAAGAAGAAGAATACAGTAGGTCCTTTAAACCTGTATCTATCTTTCTATCGTGTAACAAGTCCAAAGACCTTAATGTACTTAATTTATATACATATGTCAGTGCAGCGTATCTCTGTAAATATATGAAAAACAAAGCTGTTCCGAGGGAGAACATGTAGCATGTGACTGAGGCACTGAGGGTTAGAAATGCAGAGAAAATCAGATTCAGTGTTCAAATACACAAAGACAGGGAGGTAAACAGACTGCCCCAGACAAACAACACGCAAAGGGCAAATGGAAAAAAAATAAAGCCATTTTTGTGCCTGAACAGACAGTAACCCACAGAGGAATTACATTTGTTGGATGGCGGTGAATAGGGTTGCAGCAGAGATCTTCATGGTATGATATCCATCTCGAAAAAATATTATGTTTTCATGGAAAAATGTCCCTTGTGACAGTTAAACTAACATGAACTATATTATACAGTTTACATATTAAGTTTGTTTATATTATTGTGCCAAACTTCAAACAATATAACAACTAATCTAATCTGGGATCTGTTGATTATTTTCTCCATTAATCAACTGACTGTTTGGTTTGTAACAGGATAGTAGAATATAATAGTAAGATATGCCGTCAACAGTGCTCAAACAATTATCAAAAATCGTTTACCAGTTACTGAAGGTGTGCGACTGATTCTGTCTGAACCTTTAACTCACACATACACACTCACTTTCGTTCGGCCCCAGAGCCAAGAGAGTGTGTCTGTGTGTATCTTAATGGGGTCAGACTGAGGTGAGTGTGGCTGCTTTTAGGTCAGAGGTCACTGAACAGACAGACAACGCAGATGTAGCCAGGAGCCCAGATGTGGAAAACTATTTTGGCGGTGCATTTTTTGCTAACTGGATACCCGTCCTTGAAGAAAACCCTGCATTTGTTTTTAAGAACAACGGAAATAACACCACATTGTTTCATATAAATTCTTCTTCCAGAGATTGGTGACATCAGCCTTGCGTCTCTCTCTCTGCCGTTTACTCCGCTGCATGCATGTGTGGCTCAGACAATCAGTCAAGGAGGAAAAGAGATGAGCAGGTGAGAGTCTCTGTTTTGCTGCTTGTTCTTTTTCCAATACCGGTAGAAAATGTTCACGCTGTGATCGTGATCAATTTTCATATCATGGTATAATGTGAAAACTGTCACACCACTGCAAGTTGAATTACTTCATCCAAAGACTTTGGTACGTATCATCCCACTGTCAGTTATTTCCCTTTATCATTTCAGTCCTCTCTCTCTCTTGTGTTGCAGTCAGACATTGCATCAATGAAGCATGAAAACCACTAAGGCTGAGACTATGACAAATTTTCTGGCTAGCAGTGTTTACAGGGAACTCACTATATCTTTTTAAGAAGTTTTCTGCTTAATGAGTCTGTGAGTCGTCCGAGTGAATGAAACAAAATACTAGTCTGATCAGGACAGGATTCTTTTGAAGGGTTTTGCCTTTTAGTGTGAGTGTGAGGAAGAAAGAGATAGAGAGAGTTGACACGTTACTTGTCATTGTTGGCATTTGCTCATAGCTAGCACGCTAAATCATTTGACTTGAAGGCAACGGATGTAAGAAGCTTATTCAAAAAGAAAAAGGATGAAAGCAGCGAGGCTCAGGTGAAGACTCTTTACCTAGCTCGAGTTGCTCAGTGTCTCAAACCTCATAAGGCACACCATTCATGTAAACAACAGTTTCCATGGCAGGCCTTTACGTATGATTATATCCATGTAAACAATCAGAAATAAGACTAGTTCCAAGACACACCAATGCGCAGCAGAAAGGATGTGAACTGGTACGACACAGAAAGAGGCGCAGAGAGAGAGAACTTGAAAGAGCAATAAGAGCACAACAGAGGAAGAGGATGAGGTCAGAGGATGTTATGGAAGACAGATGTGATCAGAGCAAAGAAACCCCTGATAACACTGCAGTAGGTAATAAATATTAAAAAACCCTAACGATACCCAACTCAACTTTGGAGTGATCTGGTATTGGTTAGTGTGTTCAAATAATTAAGTCTATGTATAAAATACAATTATACATAAGATATGTTTACTTAGATTTCTGTTGGCGTTTCCAGATTGCCTCCCTTGCATGACAGGAGAGAGGAAGAAAACAGTAGAACAGAGCAGAGGAGTGTGAAAGACAGATGGAATAAGAAAAAGATACTGGAGAGGTGAAGAGGTGAGTATCAGATAGTCAGATGAAACACAGAGTTAAGACAGTTTGTCATATTTAAAATATTCAACGGATATATGTCAATTATTATTGTATATGTGAAAACATAAGCCTACGCACCTGACTGAAAGCTTTTTTTATGTTCATTTCACTGTGCAAATATCGGGCAAAATCTAAAGATCTCTGGGCAAAGCTCCCAATATATCAAGATCCAAACAAGTGAATCAGCCTTCCTGTGCCATGGTTTCAGGGGCTGATTCTGACAGGAACACATAAATATGCATGACCGGCATGAGAAATACTCAAAGGAAACTGAGTGTCGACTGATGGCACAGAACTGGCTCGGGGTGGAATAGAGCGGAAGGGAGTTGTGGAGAGAAGGAGAAACAGGAAAAGGAAGAAATACACAATGCTGTTTGCAGAGAGAGGTGGTTAATCACAGCTGATATTGCCTGGCTTTGTCATCAATCACTCAAGTCATCTGAATTCTGTAAACCAAGTGCAACTTTTCAACCATAGGGCAGGAGAAAATATTCCACAAGTAGACTGTAATATCCACCAAATTTGTAATTTCAGTGTGTGCGTTCCTCATCTGAGGGAGGAATGTTTGCGCAGTCACAGTAAGTCACAACAAGTATAAATCATGTCCAGTGGTTATCTCCCGGGGCACAAACTATTCATAAAACATTGCTACTTGTCTTATTTATGAAGACCTGAGCTGGTTGTTGACACATGACCTTAGCACTGAAGTCGTCTGACAGTGGGTTAAAGTAGCTGTTGGTGACACCGCGTGCAAAAGATGCGATATCTGTAGCACAGCTGCACTCACTTACAGTAACAGTAGCACAAATACTCACTGAAGTATAAGTCATAGGAAATGCATTCTTATCTCTGAACGGTTAAAGAAGCAGGAAGAGAGCAGTCAGTGGAGAACGGCGGCACTTCCCGCCTTTGTTTACAGGTACCACAGGGATAAAGTCAACAGCTTCCTCTCCAAAGCAACTCTTGCTATGCACCTCACCCGCACTTCTTAACCACAGACACTACTGGCAAGGATAAATGGAACATCTCGAGTACCAGCACAATGCATGAGAGCAAGTGAACAATCACACAGTCAGGGTAACAATTTCATTTCTAAATTGGGCTCAATGTCACATTCAAAGAGGGAAGCCCACTTCTTAAAGCAGCACACAATAGGCCAAATTAGGAAACTAAGTGTTATTGGCATGTGTGTCTATTTTATTAGTTTACATTTGTATCTGTTTCCAACAGACTGCACTGTGAATGGGACCAAAGTGGAAGGTGCGTGGGTAAGGCTCCTTGCAAAAACATTAAGAGAGAAAACAAACACTCAGGAGGGTTGAGAAAGAGGGCGGACATCTCATCACAAGCCATCAGCCACCACCGTATGCCTGCTCCCTTCTGTTCTGCTCCCTGCTCTCACTTGCCTTATTAATATTTCAGTGAGCAACTGTTTGCTCTGCCTAGGATCACTCAAATGTTATCAGATCGATTATAATACAGTAAAAAAAAGATCTGTAGAATCTTGGTATTTGAGCACCAGGAAACAGAACAAGAACATTTTATCAGTCTGCATTTTTGCAGCTCTACATGCATGAATATGAGTGTTTTTTTTAATACTGGCATGAGCCAACGAGCATGCAGTCGTGTTTTGGTATACACATCAGAAACACACAAACATCCCTTTTCATGCGCGCTGAAGGAACACTTGTCTGACCTCCCGTCACGTGACTGTGACTTTGGCTCAAGTTCATGCAGGAGGAGATGGAACAAACATCTTTTGCGGGGAGGAGATAAGCACACTAGTTTAAATTTGTTACGCGAATGGACGAGAAGAAAATGAAACAACTATCCACTTCCGTGAGCAAATCACAAATCAGAATTTCATTTCGAATCATTTACAGTGTGCTGCCAGGGCTGTAGCCTTGTTCTCGAGTCTCAACACATTTTTCTGTGAATTGCTGTCTGGGCTGGTCGACCTTGTTGTATTAAAGGGCATAAAGTGATCTTGTGTCTGTCCTCCTTATTAGAACAGTGCTGATGTGGGCGGTTGTTAGGTTTAACTTTATATTGCTAATTGGCATTTAAGTGACAGTACATCTCAGGCGATGTCATGGAGTAATGCAAAAGTAGTGTTAAGCAAAGTCAGTCATTACTTAAAAAAATTTAAAAGTAACTAGTAATATGTAATGCATTGCTTTTTTTGAGTAACTACTCCAGCACTGGTTAGGAGTAATAGAATACATGAGAGGCAAGAGGCACCGAGTCTCGCTGGGGAGCCGGTCACATTTCAGTAGCATTGTGGGAACTCATGGGATTATGTGATCTAGATTCACTGGAGCACAAGGAGCCAATGCACACAATGGGACACCAAGAGTGATGAGCCAATTAGCAGTCCATTGTGGCTTTTTAGAGTAATCCATAGCTCTTCTCGGGGTTAATGAACGCATCGGTGGTGGAGTGCCATTTTTGTTTATACACTGCAGCAATATAACTCATCTGACTGGTGATAGTTTAACACGCCCTTCCATTAATAACTAAGCAGTTTGTTGCTTTAATGCAACAAGCTATTTGACTTTGTTGTCTGCATTATTCCCCATAAAGATTCAAAACGACTATGTCCATGTGAAGAAATCTGACCTTTGAGCGGTGTACTTCGCCATCATCATCCTCACCGCCGACTCCAAGGATCTTCCGGCTCTTCAGGCGGCTAATCAGGTCCGTCTGACTGTGCTTCTTCATTAGAGGAGGGTGAGGTTTAGACACCATGGTGCACACACCTAACAAAGAAGAGGAAAGAGAGGAACATGGTTGGAGAAGCTAGAATGACGAGCATTGCGGGCATAGCAGCATTGTTAGAGGGGGATGAATTCATAAATTAAATGGAAAAAGGGGTATTTTTTTTACATTTTTACATTATGTAAAAAATCCTCAGATGTGTTTGTCTTCTGTTGTTATCACTCTCTTCAAAGAACACTTCTCCACAGCACAGACAGGAAGATGCAGTTACCAATCTACAAATACGCCCCTTGAGGACTTGACTTGCGCAACACAATTACATAACACGGGTCAAGAACACTGTATACAAACAACCCATTAAACCTTCCCTTCAAGTCAGACTAGACGCAGGAGCCGACAGGCCAACAGACGCAGGTGCCTGCTCAAAGAGCCAATGTGTTTGATAGTAAAATGGGCTATCGCTTTACATACACGTACTGTAAATGAAGCTGAGGTTTCTGAAGAACGAGGGTCTCACTTTCCATATCGATCGGGTTCCACTGACATTATGCGAGCTAGTAAGTGGAGGTGGTGGTTTTGAAGTCAGCTTGTACCGTCTACACAGTAATATGCCCTCATCTTGGCTACAGATTTATTCATGTCTCACTTGAAATGGCTCCTCAATGACTCCAACAAAGGCTCCATTATCTACTTTCTTTTTCTATTTTGACACGGTTTCTTGCTGTCAGCATTGACTTATTTTTATCCCCAGTATTGTGATCAAAAGAGACTAAAGCTACGCTGGTGCTCAGGAAGTGAGCTTTGTTATTTTTTCAAGTAACTGAAGAGTTGTCGGGGGAAAAAACTGGTTACACACTGTATAACAGAAAGTTTAAAACCTAATAAGGCTGAGATTTTTTTCAGTTTTCACAATTATCTGTTTAACCAATTAAAGTATTCCAGTATTAATAACTTTGAGTGAATTAAAGTAAGAATAATTTTATAATTAATAATATTAATAATAAATTAAATTAATATTGTGTTAGTAATTTGTAACATTTATTAGCAGTTCTCACATGCACGCACGCACGCACGCACGCACGCAGACACACACACACACACACACACACACACACACACACACACACACACACACACACACACACACACACACACACACACACACACACACACACACACACACACACACACACACACACACACACACACACACACACACACACACACACACACAGGATGGCCTGTGTAAAAATTGATGACTACTCCACAGTAGAGCTGAACCTAGGCAGCACCATATTTAAGATCTTCCAAATAATTACCTACTTCCTGCCGTCCCATATGTGTTTGGGACAGACAGGTAGAGATTAGAGATTGCTAATCTGAGTGCAGATTTTTATGTAAATAAAATATCAGGTTACAATATGCAAAGAAAGAATAAGTATTGTTTTTTTTATTTCAAATACAGTTATTTCAACATCTTTCCTTTTCTTTAATCCAACCATCTTCTCATGGCCTCAGACAATGGATTTCTCTCTAAACTCGGCTGTACTTTCTGTCTCCTGATCTGCTCTACCACATGACCCCATCCAAATCTGTGATAAGCACTAAATAAGACACAAATCACTGTGTGCCTTGGTGAATCACACATTTCTCTGGTATTCTAAAAAACCTGTGCATGTCTCTGCCTCTCTCTACCAGTGCTCCTTGACTAGTCAGTAATGCTGATGCAGTTGCCTAGCAACTGCCAATGGACCATTCGCTCCGTTATTGAAAGCACCTTTCATGATTGAAACCATCTTTGAAAATGAGGTGTCTGCCGAGAGTCACTGGTGCTATGCTGTTGTTCTCCTTTGTTGGTTTAGGTGACATTTTAGGATAAATGAAGAGACTTTGATCTGTATTCAGTCAACTGGAGTAGAGACACGTTTTCCTAATAGGTGGCGTCTTCTCAGAATAAAAGACAATGTCAGGGGTGGGCAACGTTTTTCCCATCATGGACCAGGCTGGAACTGCTTCTCTTTGGTGTAAGATGTCTGATGTCAGATGGCAGTTATGACTATGCTAGGCTTTGTGAGTCTTGGCAAGAGTCCGTTTTGAAACTGCTCACCATAGTAGGTTGTCCTAAAAAGATATGCAAATTTTAGTTCATGTCTCCATGAAATTGTTTAAGCTAACGTTGAACTCACCTAAATGATTTGCCGGTGTTGTGGGGTGTCAGGCACTTCAGCTGGTCCCACATGTGACAGTGTAGCAAATATGTTCAGTAAAATCTCACCAGGATATTCAGATGTGATAGCAGAGTATGAAACTGAATTTAGAAGCTGTCCAGATAGAGGAGAGAAGGACTAGGAGTTGTCTACAAGGGTGGTTTGGTAAAATCATGTTATTGTACAGTTTTAAATGCCTTAAGAGTTCAACTGAAAAAAAACTCTACCTACTGCACATGGATAATTGAAGAGGTATTTCTGCCCATTGAGAGCAGAAATGGTCTTGTAACTTAAAAAGGATTTTCCTTACCACTTGAAGAAATTAAGCACTAAGCATTTCTTTATTGTTCTGGAAAGAAATGAAACTAAGATTGGCCATAATACAAGACAATATAGTGTTTCCTCAAATTTAGGCTTAAAAGGTTGCAGGTTGCAGGAAAGCCTGCTGTTGACGCAGTCTGAAGAGATAAGTTGCTTTTCATTTTCTTTGACAGGGCATGTCTTTGCAGTATATGAACACATCTACCTCCCTTAATCATATCACAGAAAACATACTCATATATTGGTTCATGAAGGGAAGAATGAACCAAAAGCTGAGTTGCCGTTAAGTATCAGTAATAATAATAACAAAGCACACTCTCTTTGTTCATTCCACGCGTGAAAATGTGCTGTGAAAAGGAAAAGCTGCTTAACATAGGAGACAGATATTGTGAGAAAGGTGAGAACTCCCTACAAAGATGTTCTGTACAAAAAACTAATCATTCTTTCATACGAACAAAAGCAGTGTGTGGGGGTAAGGGATCAACTGTGAACAAATGTGTTACTCAACATAAGACACTAGACTCCACAGCCTGTTCATCTCCTCCGCTTTTCCATAAATAACAGGAGACACAGTTGCCCAATATTTTCTAAATCCCCTTGCCATCACGTTAAGGATCTCTAGCAGGACAATGTACTGCCAAGAATAGATAATGGAAAAAACGCCAACCCCACTCAATAGACTCCAGAAACAAGTGTGGACAGTTAATCCTGAATGAAAGGTCTGTAAAATGATTTACTGACCTTAGTAGATGTATTACCTCTCATGGTTAGTGTTAATGGTACAGTATAGATTTCTCATTACCCTGAGGAACATTGGAGCTTCAACATAGTATGATGTTAAGCTTAGGACTGGAGGATCCAGTCTCCCATGTTCTAGTGGCATTAGAACACGCATCGTTGACCCTTATTGGATTCTAGATGTCCTAATAGTGCTAAAGAGGTGCTTGATTGTGTTACAGACTAAAGCTGGCCTCAGACTACAGGAGTTTTTTAAACCCTGACCAATTTTGAAATTGGAATGTATGAAGCACTAGAGGGGATTCTTAGCAGACATTCTTCTCTCTAATCTCAAAAATGCACGCTTCAATATTTGAAAAATGGAACATCACATACTAAAGGATATTATCAACATTTTCTCTCAAGTGGGAGTGACGCACCACCTCTCTGATGTGATATCATGAGGAAGAAGGTGCAAACACCCTGCTCTATTCATAATAAAGCTTTGCAGTGATAAAAAACAAAAGCAGAATAAACAGGTCTTGGAAGACACGTTGTACAGGCACTTGTGTTCTTGCCACATATAAACAATCCCCTCCTACAACTCAGCTGCCCACCATGCTCGTACTGTAGCTTGTTTTGTGGTCCCAATTCCAAAAGATCTATAATGTTGAGCAGCTGACAGTGCTGCTAGCAAGGTAAGCTTGGCAACTTTGTCAATCACTCGACCCTCCTTTTCATTGGTTCTGCTCAGAACGTAATGATTCTGCGGGCAGTTCGGGAGGTTTAGGAATGGCTCTGTAAACCTCTCACACCACCAGCTAATCATGGCTGAACATCGGTACAGGCCAGGGTTCCAGACCGCATTTCTGGAATTCCTGTAGTCTGAGCCCATCTAATGCCAGCCCCTGTGCCAATGAGGTTTGAAAAGACAATTGGAAATGTGGTACCTTTTTCCTCTTCTTCTTTGCGATGGTGGTCTGTTGGTCAGTTCACAACTTTGGTTCAGAGTAAAAAATCTCAAAAAATATTGGTGGGATTGCAATGAGAGTCTGTATTGTCTCCATAAGATAAAGACTAATATCTTAAGTAACATTGTAGCGCAAACATTTATCAGAGTAGTCACATTTCTAGTGAATTACCTTTACATCTACTGGATGGCAATTATGAGTTAACACATCCGATCACTGGAAAAGACAAAGGCATGAGTTCCCTTGATGCAGACCAACATGACTGAGTGCCCCCCTGGGAACGTGGATCTGGGGTACTGCAACAAGCTCAACAAAGACTGCTTGTTGGGAGATGTGGACATGCTGACTATTAGGCATTCTTCGTTTAGTGGAGGGTGGCATTTTGAATGGTGAAACAAATCTGTGGTACTGCTACCTTTTTGGGGTGGGGGATTGTGTCCAATTGCACTCTATGTTTGCATTATAGTAATTTACTACATGGGTATATCTGAGCCCACCCCTACATTTGCACTGTATGGTTTTGTTATTGTTGTATAAATCAATATAGGACAAAACCACTGCCGGAAAAACAAAAGGCAAAAAGAGGAGCTTGTGGAAGGATTTTTGTGAATGCTGGTGCATTAACGGTAAATTAAAATGACATGGTAGGAACAGACAACATCATTACAACTTCAACCAAGCTGGGACAAAAATGAAAACCTTAAGTATTTGTTGCAGTTATGCAGTTGTGTACATATCATTTTGAACACCCGTACAATCTATTGTGTCAGCCTGTGTGCTTGTTGTAGGATCAGAAACAAATGTTATGCAGGAGCAAAAGCCTAATGACAGATGAACATGAGGAGTCTTAAATAGTGTCATTCTTCTCCCTGTGGTCGCGAGATCACACAGTTGACACATTCAGTTGACTGTGACTTCAGTACAGCTCAGTTGAGGGTGGGCACTGGTGGACACAGATCAGCATATCATGTCGTGTAAGTGGAGAGATTGATCCTGTTGATGAATCCAGCTATCCAGGGTGATGAAACTCAGATTTCCTAAGGTCAACAAAGTAATTTGTCTCGTTGTCTGGGAAATGCTGGCTCTGATGCAGTGGAAATTACAAATGAGGTTCACTTGTGGTAAAAGGGCAGAGAGAACTGATGAATACAAAATGCAGTGCTTGAGACAGCTGGCAATAAACAACAGACAATGGAGAAGACAGTGAATTCCTGTCTTGAGTTAGAACAGGCCACCAATACATGCCCTGGAAACTGTATTCTATACAACACACAGAGGATCTGTACATGCAGCGAACTGCTGCTTAGTTACTATCAATAGATTATTGTGCTCAGATTATTGAGTCAAATAAATCAGTACTGTTAAATCATCTGGGGACAGATAACACGGAATGAACTCGTCCTAATGATTCCAAGGATATGGAGTTCCCTGCGTAATATTACATTTTTACATCACACCATACCAAGGTAATTTACCCTCCTGTTGGCTGACATACATACATGATTACCTAAGCATGTTGCTAGAGCGGTGACCTTTGGAGCGCAACCACACACCGAAAGAGAACTTACTCAGGATTTTTACAATAGCAATCCTTTTCAATTCAAATGGCATCAAAAGCCATTGCTGAGAGAAATCGAGTCAGAATGTGGATCCCTGAACAATTATTTCCAGCACTATCCAATGCACTCAACTGTAAGGATTGTGGATAATGACAGGGTTCACAGGACAGCATTCCAGCTGCGTCTCGGTTTACTCCCTGCGGGTCTCTTATTCAAGTGAAGGCAGCCCATCATCCCTCTTCCTTGCATTTAGGATGATGGGCCTCCTATACACAAGGTGGAAAAATAACCATCTGGAACACACCATTTTTGCAATGCTGGTTTGCGCACTGTTGTGTTAACCTTATGTTAATGTGGGTTCCTAGAAACTTGCTAGCCAAGTAACATAAAGGCTACAAAAAGCCCCTACTGAAAAGATCTCCACTACCAGGCTCATTCTGTCGGAGCCCGTACTTGCTACAAAACAAACAAAACGCAAACCACAGAGAGTGACTGCGACTTGACACTGCTTGGTACTCCTCATCTACAATGCACTTATGTTTAATGATGTGTGAGATAGACAGATGGTTTATTTTTACGATCTGTTACACAGTGCTCATGTGGGCCACATGACTGGGGTGGGGGCAATAGCAGTAAAAAGCAAATGCCAGTTTGGTGTATGGGGTTTCTATCACTGGAGTCGTCTTGACACGGTAGGCTCACCTTGAAGCCAACTCAGAAGCAGCAAAGACGTGTTGAGCTAAAGCAGAGCTGACCCTTAACGCACACAAGCAGCTGGGAGTTCAGCGGGTAACCAGCACATATGGAGAACAGTTGAAGAGACTGATGCCCTGCCTTCAAACGTACACCAACAAAGATGGCACAAATCTTAAAAGCGCAATCTCTGCTGCACTTCTGTGAGAAACAGCCTACCGGTAACATTTACTACTTATAATTATCATTTTTACTGTTTACATAGTGAAGGTAGAAGGGAAGGTTAAAAAGACTGTTTCACAGAGGATTTTGAAATTCTGCTAACCTGAAGACAGATACAAAAATTTAATTATTAAACTACACATAGTGTTTACAGTTATTTTATTTGATAGACCAAAAACTACTGCAACCCCATCTTCATGGGCAACAAAGTACATGACATGCAGTTGGAAGACGATGAAAAAATATGTCATGTCTAATGTTTACGCAATATACAACTTGCCTAACTTTAAATCTAATAATAATTTTGTGACTTACTTGTGGTAGTGTTGATACTGAAAGGAAAAATTAGTCCTGTGTGTAATTAGTAAAGTAATGAAACCTCGACTAGGTGCAGTGTTCATTTGGGATATCGATTCCATTATCCCCAGCGTTTGCATTGCAGTTTCTGTCTGAGTTTAACAATCGTTGCACCACAGGAAGGTGCCTTCATTGTTTAAATGAATAATAATAAATGGAGTTGGGGGGAAAAATAACAGCAACACCTTCCAAAATAACCCTATACAATTCAACAGCACCAGCCTCTAGAAAAAACGTAGTTGAATCAACACCGCTAAAAAACTTCAACAAAAACTGAAGACCGTCATATTTATGGCTTGATTTACTGCGGAAAACTGCAGAATTAGACCAAGTGCATGCAGAGTTATGTCTGAAGAAATAAAGGCATTGGTGGTGTAGTGGAGCCAGAGCTAGAAATGCCAGATACCAAATGCTTGTTGTCCAGGGTTACAGTTCTCCTGGACTAATTAAACCATCTAATGAGGCAGTCTTTAATGACGCACAACAAACGGTTATTAGTGGATAAAAGTCTGCACACCCAAATATTTTCACCTCAGGCCTGCTGGCATATTGTGGGAGATTTTTAAACATTTCAAAGGTAACCACAGACCCTTCACTACAGTCCTGCGTTGTACAGAAATGTGTTACTGCACTTTGTGTATTAAGGTGAATTACATTTAGCGAATGTTAAATTGCTAGAATGCTGTAGTTTTCATTTGTGGGTAACAATTAGACTAATTACTTGCATGACCTTAAAATGAACATAACAACAGACCCAGTAGTTTTAATTTTGCTTGGAAGCATAATAATCATTATGGTTATGTGTTTGTGTTGGATCTACAAGTGCATCTTGATAAGAGCTGTGCGAATTATGAACGTTGTATAATAAGTAGATTGCAACAACATTTTTAAATCTCAGCAGTGGTAAGCCATCAAGTTTATAAGTGGTGGTAGCTCTGCTCTGTTTTTAATGTTTCTCTCCTGCAGAGAGAAGAAAAAAGATCAAAAATGGGCAATTTCAGCTGTATCACATTTGACAACATAATTTTGTTTTTTGTAGCTCCCTGTGGCTTGCAAGTTCAGAGAGAGGATCAAAATGTTGGTTTAATAACCAATTATAATGTCAAGGTCTTATTCTACTATAAATTCCATTTGTCAGGTTGAGTCTGGGACATACAACCCACTGTGGCCTTTGGATTAAAATACACTTTTTTCCTGACCTTTTGTGGGGCCATTAAGAGAAACAAAGGAACTAAAGGGACAACTGCTCACAAACTGACTTTCTGACCCTGAGATCTGGGCCTGTGGGTATGATATATATTTGATGCTCCCATACAAGGGTCCAAAATTAGTCCCCAAATGCGAGAAGAACTATACTTTGGCAAATAAATAAACAAGTTCCCTCACCGTTGGCAGGTTCCTGAAGTAGGCCTACTTCACAACAAACTTTTATCACTACACCATATATGGATTCAATCTATTAATTACATTTCACAAATGATTGACCATCGCTGTCCACCATCATTTTACCTTGATGCAATAGATGTGATGATGTCATTTTCCCCCTCTGTCACACTTTCTCCCTCTCTCTTGTCTGTCACAGTCAGAGCGACCATCGGCAGCATCGAGAGAAATCCTGCCAAACATTTCGTACCATCCTTGGCAGGCCGACAGAATTGGACATAAACTCGGTAGATAACATTTAACTTTGGACATTCACGCAACGAGCAAACAGTTCTCAGCAGGCAGGCAGACCTCAGCTTGAACACTGGCCCTGCTGCGTGCAGGGTAATCAATCCAACCAATCAATCATCTAATACAACACTGGTGACTCACCCTGGCAGGCATTTAGATAGGTGGAGGATAGGCTCTTTGCCCCCTTAGGTCCAAGCTGGTTTAGCTCTAATCCCAGCTCTCTTCGCTTTAGGTAACAGCCTTTCAGTAACTACGTTACTGCAACCTGAGCTCTCATCAACTAATTTTTTTGTCTGACTTAATTCACGTGACTACCTCAAATACACTTTTCTGTGTCTTTGGCAACATGCTGGCACTGACCTCACACGACAGGAAAGACTCACTTCCCATGACAAACCCGCTAAGTTAGACTGAGTCACATGTAAACGGGTAAAGATAGGCTGATTTTCCTTTGCCGAACAAATGACTCAATCTTGTTTACCTCTGAGCCAACTTTCTTATTTTCATGTTTACATTCTTGCTGAATTCTGCTTCTCTGATCTTGTTGACTATTATGCCGAAGAACTAATCGGGGAGTATGATCATGCGCTATTACTACAAGTACAGTAGACATGCTTCTGTGTTACAAGGGAAACCCAAGACATTTACTCCCTGTCCATGTCAGTGAGTAAGTGTTAAAGCATCTGAAACAGCCACAAGGCTGTGAACAGCAATAGAATGGAAATACCACCTCTCACTGAAGTCATATCTAACTGAACATGTGAAAGTACTGCTGTATATGCTACCAGGGACATCTGCCGCTGATTGTAGCTGTACTGTCTCCAGCACAAATCAGTAAGTGTCAGCTTCATAATAAATAAAACAACTTTACTTGCACAGAGGATTGATCCATGCGGTGCCACAATATGACAAGTTCAAGCCTTCGACTCGGACACTCCACGCTCGAGGTTTGCTGGAGTGCTACCTGGTTGCTAGGCAGCCCTGCTGAGTGATGAAGAGAACTAATTTAAGGGATCAATCTGCGTCACTAAGGATTTTTTCATGTGGAAATAATTGTAAGGTAAAGGTGTTCAAGTATACATGTGTTAAAGAGCCGTCATATAATCCTTTGCTCACCATTGCGGCCATGATGGTGGAAATGGATGCACACACACGTAGGGTTGGTTCACACTTCGCAATAAACACACTTCTATTGCCTATTAAGTTCAAATGAGCCAACGAGAGGATTCCACTAACATCAACATTAGTATGTGCAGGTGCAGGTGAGCTTCTCAGTATTAGACCAGAAGCACACTAGAGGAACATGAACAACAACTTCCATTTTGCATTTTCTTTGGCAAATTGTGTGAAAGATATCCAGCTTCTCACGCTGCAAGAGCAAAGAAGAAAATATAAATAAATAAAAAAACAGGACAGCAGTTACCATGGATGTGCTTTCTCTTTACAAGCAACAAAGCTAGTAATGACTAAAGCAGGGTCAAGTAATCATCTAAGATATGGTACTGTTTGTGCTCTGCTTTAATGGCTTTAAAGATGGAGCAGCAACCCTGACAATAATTTCATTATTTCGTCCCAAATGTCATTTGTGAAAGCATATTTTATTGTCTGAGAGGCTTTCAAACATATCAATCTACTACTCAAACTGGCCTTCCTAAATCCTATTTCTTCATGGCACAGATACAAAACGCCCCCCACCACCTACAGACATGTTTGCGTTGTTTTAACACATGTAGTTTTCTGTCTGATTACCTATTAAGAATCTGAAATGATTTCATATATTATTCTTTTCAACTGTCAATACTGTAGACACAATATGGTTGGTGCTCAGGTTTTGAAGTTGCTTCATTGTAGAGCTGTGTGCAGTGCTCTTTTCCCAGTGTGCAATGCAATAATCAATATAGGCACTTCCACCTGCATTGTCAGAAAACTCTCCTCTTGTCACATGGTCCACTGCTCTGTGATGTGACTCCACTCTGCTGCTGCAGAGGAACAGACACTTTGAGTTTATAATTGTAGCATCCAAACATTGCTAACTAGTATTTTACAGTTTGGCTGTTTTCTTATTTTGATGAACATGGGTGCTGATGTGCGAAAATGAGCCTGAACACAACCCAACAAAGTATGTAACTAGTCAATTAATTACACACATTATACAGAGTGTGTAAGCTTGCATTCAAATGATATGAGTGGCGTGGGTCAAGGTTTAAATGCATTCTCACTGTTTTCAACCCATGTTTCAAAAGGTACTCTGTCTAAAATATCTAATCATTCTGTTAGCCTGCTCTGATCCAGTGAAAGAATCAATGCCCTCGATCAGTAAGCAGAGCACCTTCCAGACAGTGCAATACGGACAGCTGCAAACCATACCAAACACAGGCACATAGCAGTCCTGTTACTGTTCGGAATCTAATTGGTGTGTTCATCACTCTCCCAGGCCGCAGACAGTGCAAACTGTGGAGGGTTAGAAATGTTTTATGTAATAACCTCACCAAGACCACAACTGTCTGCAGTAAAATATAAAATAGACTTTAAACATGTTAAGTACCTCTAATTGCATGTCATTCAGCACTAATTAGTTTTAATTTCTGGGATAACAGCAGTTATGTAGTGTTATTTTGTTGATGAGTTATAAAAAAAATAATCAGCTGACAACATAATTTCAGTAATTTTCTTTGACGAAGCATATCTGTACTTGGAATTGTTATGTCCTTGTTCAGGAAATGTAACTTGGCCTACAGGTCAAGCAGCAGACACAGGCCACTTTACAAGCAGGCAGAGAGTAGTAATTAAAGTATTTGTTTGTAAAGGCAACTGTAAAGGCAAAATTCTGCTGCAGGCTTTGGTCCAGGTTTTATCTGTACCAAAGCCTGCAGCAGAATTTTTATTCCCCCTGAACAGCTCTTATTGTTAAATACATACATATAGTCTACGTAGGCGTGTGCGTGTGTCCTAAACAGATTCAAGCCATATCAGACCAGGAAACGCTCAAGGTTCCCTTTATCTTGATCATAACTGCCAGTTTTTTCACAGTCTATATGGTTAACTCATCTTCAGATGTACCACGGCTGCCTTTCGGTGAATGTGAGTACGCCCACACAGCTTGCTAATGAGGTTTGTACCGAGCGCCACAAAATGCCATGAGGGCTCAGCTGAGTTTACACAGAAACAAATGAGGGAACCAACCTTAGCAAGCAGCAACTCATTGTGTGCACAGGACGGCTGATGTTCAAGCACGATGAGCTAGATATCTAATTAGGAAATGTCTCCTGGCCCTATTAACTTCACTTTATTCCCTCAGCAAGAGTCAGATGAATTTAATACACTTTTCAACAGCAAGAGGTTACTCATCTCCCATGTTAGAAATCTTATCAGGACCAGCAAACATCCAGCACTAGATACAAAGACAACATCAAGGCTGGCCAATATACTTGTGAGAATTACTGTAATGGTATAAATGTTTTCTCAAAAATATATTCACAACAATATGGCAAATTTTGACAAAATCAAATTAATTCTATTTGCCAATAATTATTTTTCCACGGTTAAACAAAACAGTCCCCTAATTGAATATAAAACAATTTAATTTAATTTAATTTAATTTATTTCAGTTTATTTGGTTTTAATCAAGGTTGGAACTAACAATTATTTAATATAGATTAATCTATCTTTTTTTTATTGTGACCTGGAAACATGCTCATCTGGACATTTTGCAAAACAACAAAACAATACCTGATGCTCTGGTGGACAAACTAGTAAGTAATTATGTACTGCACGTCTTAATTAATTGATGGCCTACCTTTAGTTACTCGATGACAATTTAAACAATCTCACTGGCCTTTGCTGTGTGAAGCTTAATATTTCCATATTTCATAAAAATTTCTAACATTAGCAGTGTTACTGCATTTTAGGCAATTATAAAAGGCTTTGGGAAACCTTGTTTTGTTGAAGTGCTAGAGAGCTTCTCTTTCAAAAGCTGCTATTCGATTTCTTCTATGTTTTAAAAAGGTACAAAAATAAGCAACATCCTGGGGCAGGGAAGCTAATTTTCCTGCCAAGTTAAAGTGTTAGCGGATCTGACCCACAGACACACCTACAGATGAGAGATAACCGTCACAGTGTTTCCCACAGAATCAGATTTTTTGATTCTGTCTATATATGCATCTGTTGCTTCATACCCGACACAGGAACATGCTTAAGAAAAAAATACTAGTAATATTTGATTTATTACTACTACTACTACTTATTTACTACTCCCTTTGAAAGCGTATGTTTAGTGTTCAGAAAACTTCAAAAACCAAAATGCTTCAAACTGTGCAAGTATGTGAATTCCAATGCCCGCGAGTGGTTGTGTTTGTACAGAGAACATGTAGAGTAATGGGGGTGACATTTAGTATTGCTGCCACCAGCATGTCACTCTTCACAGCATGGCGGGTGTGAAAGGTTATACACCAGGAGGTGGGTCTGGATTCTGTTGTTTACATAGAGAACAACACACAGTCTCAATGCTGTCTGTGTCTTAATTTCTTCCAAAGCTTTTCAAATGTGGTGGAGTTAAAAAAAAACTCCCTGTGAGGGATACACAGACTTTAAACAAGATATAATTTCAGATTTCCAAATTGTAATGCTTGTTAAAAATTGCACAATATAACTAATGGCCCAATGGCCAAGGGAGAGAAAATTTACTGACCAGCAACAGGTCCACTTCTGAAAAGATGAAGATTATTTTTTCTGTTTCCCAACACAGCATATCAACATTGTGGTATGTTTAATGTAAAGTCAAGTTCTGAGCTCCCTTTAAAAATCCATATCCAGTTAATGGTACACATGGTTACTCCTACTTCATTTCGACCATGTGATTTGGGGCCATATCTTTTTGCAGATGTATCCTCCTTCCATCTTCCTGATTTTTTACCATATGGTCTGCTGCAGGCGTAAGCCTCTCGCAGCGTCTGTATTTGTACTCACTCAACTGTACATTTGTGGCTCTCATCCCGAGACTCTTTATATTGTTTGACAGGTAAAAGAGGTGAGTGCTGTTTTTAGTCTGTTGCGTCAAGTCTGCAGCATAGTTTTCAAACTACAGTATCTGGTGTTTGTCAGACACCTCATACCTAAACTCTGTCCTCACAGAAGTGGCCCCTTCTCTTAAGTAAAAGCTCCTATTTTTGTCTTGACTGGTCAGAGTCCTTCTTCTGTTCTGAATTACCTGGTTCTGTATCATATTCATTCTCCTCCATGTTTGTGTGTGTGTCCTGCCTTCATGAAAATGTCCTGCTTGCGTCCGTATAAAAGAAAGCAAAGCACCGTCCACATGACAAAAAAATATGAGCATGAAGAGTTTTGGACTGCCTCACTATTCAAGTAAATATTTCATAATGTAAGTATTTGTCTCATAGCACAGGGGAATGGTTGCATTGTTTTTCCTATACGGTCCTGATGAAATATCTCCAGCTCTCGCTCACACACAAATACACACAAGCTCCAAATGTACCGATCGCTTTGATGGGGAGCTTTTTCTACTTTTTTCAATCAGAGGTTTTCTATTCCAGTCATACAGAAACTACTTTAATAAAGCAACTTCTAGATGAATGATCCATAACGCACTAAACTAGCAACAGTTGTCAGTGCAGTGGGATCCAAAGTGAAGAGCTGCTGAGCTCCAAAGTCTACAAGTAATCACTGATAACAACATTTTTAACAATCAGCATCTTAGAAATGTCCATCTCTTACATCATTTTGTAAGATCTGCTTCCAGTGAAAGATTACCGATGGGGTCTGCTAAGCAGACATATAATGCGAGTGTTGAGAATGTTCGATGTGATGTCCGAGTGCTGCTGAGGAGAAATGAAAGGCCAGTTTGTCCGAATGGCAAAGGGGAAATGTGAAACCATAAAAAGGTCCCATGCATGCATTCACAGCAGCGGCCCAAACAATCACAATGCTCCACTGTGAGAAGGAATACATACTGACTCCACACAGTCAGACTCCACAGCAGAGCTCGCTGAACAGCTGACCCGCACAGCCTGGCGTATCCCTCACCTCGAGTGACTGCAGACCTTTTACCTCAG
This sequence comes from Scophthalmus maximus, assembly GCF_022379125.1. Classification (NCBI taxonomy): domain Eukaryota; kingdom Metazoa; phylum Chordata; class Actinopteri; order Pleuronectiformes; family Scophthalmidae; genus Scophthalmus; species Scophthalmus maximus. Next base: position 11,953,168 of record NC_061521.1, on the reverse strand, counting down.
CACTTAACAATTACCAAACCATATTCGTCAGTGAAGTGAAACAAAAATATAACTTTTACTTACTGATTTGGGTAGGTGGAGTCCACACAATGTTCTCAACCTCAAATAAGGAAGATGATGCTCCTGCTTCCACTATCCTTTTTTTTCCTCTCCAAATGCCCAGTGAAGTAGTCCCTTCAAGGTTAACCTGTGAAGTGAAAAGAATAGCATATTCTAAAATTAAAAACACCAACTCTTAATCTGAAAAGCATTAACAATGCAGGCAAATCAAACTAAAGACAACACCACATGTTGTAAAACATTACAATAAGAAAGGGCCTATCAAAGATAATGAATCCAAAATTAGATGTTGCAGTTTATGGTGACAGCTGGACCTGCCTGAGTGAAACGACTTGGCAAATATACACGGAAACTGTCCACCATGTTTTCCCACCACTCAACAATGGAATTGCTTTTTTGCCTTCCCCGGGAATAATCAATGAGTTGGGCAGCCTTCCACATGCTATAAAACGGCAAGGTCTGAAAAGCAGCATATGGTGAGAGCTTCTCTAATCTTGTCCACTGGAAAGAAACACAAGCACATGTGTCGTAGAGTCATTATTAAGGCCTATGGCTACCCCACTGTCACAGCAGACAGAAGGAAATTAAAAGGGAAGACGCCAGGAAGAAGGCCATCCTCGTTGGCAGAACAATATTGCGGACCAGAGGTCGGCAAGTGCTGAAAGATGAAACTAAATATAGCTCCAAATATGCTTAGCTAAAATAATACATATTTTAGATCTAAAGCAACAATAAACAGAACGATACAAGAAGAGGAGACACACAGTGAGTGCTACTCTTGTGGAAAAATGCACAACATAATCCATTATCTTATCGTCATATAGAAATAAAGATCTTCAACAGCCACACTTTGTGTAACTGAGTCTGATCTGTCAGGGACAAGTGCATCGGGCAGAGCACATACTACCCTCACAGTAGAGTGACCTGCAAATGTACAACTAGAAATAACTTATACTTCAAATGATAATGCTTACAGTTCGTTGTTTCATTGGTGGACTGTGTTGTGGACACATATTAAGCGTTGACTAATCACTGAGGGGTTAAAACAAAACAAAAACAAAAAAAAGGCGGTCACCATCTGCCTGGGCTACCCAGCATGTAGCCTGCCAGGAGAGTGACGGACCAGTGGGACTGCCCAGGGCTGCACCCAGTGCTACTCCATGCTTCAGTGCCTCTTCACAAAAACCACACAGAGACACACACACACACACACAAACAAAAAAATCTACATGTGCTACTGCTTAAGTCTCCAAGGATCACATTAGGATCTCCAGGTCTCTATCTGGTCTGGTGGAGTGCCCGCGAACTGTGTCGAATGTTGTTTCAATTTTTTCCAACTCCGTTTGGTAGTAAACACTGCACCGCTTCCACCAGTAACACCCATCTCCATGTGACACAGAGGGCCGTGCTGTTGTCCAGCACGAGGGGCCATTAGCTGCAAGCTGTTGCACCAAAATCCAGGAGTCTTTGAGTGTTGGCAGGGGTGACAATGTCCTGCAGTCACAAGAATTCATGTAAAAAAAAAAAGGAGAAGAAAGAAAGGTCATCGGGGCAGATCTGACCCATTTAACAGACCATTCAGACAGTAGAGTGCGACTCTGTTAACAGTGAAAGTATCCCATGCTTTGATGAGGCTTGCTTTGGATGAAGAGGACAGAGATGAAAAGGATCAGCGCAGCCACTATCATCCTCAGACATCTACTGCTGCTGACGCCACGTCAGGTTTATTAATTTCCAAAAGCTGAATTTTTAAGTCACCATCGGGTGCTGAGAACAGAGCAGAAGCCCTATTTTCATCTTTCCCAATTCCTGAGCAGCTTACAAACCCCAAGCCACCCACAGAGCCTGGATGATGTATTGACACCTGATCATAAGGTGATTAGAGAACAACTGCCACACTTGTCTCCCCGTGGCATTTTGTTATTGAGAGGTATTAGGGAATGCAATAGCCACCATGTCTCTTCCCTCATGTTGCTGCCTTCCGCTTGACTCAAGCCAGCACCTTGGCTTGAGTCTTTGTTGTGTGTTGAAATGCACGTACCTTTACAAACATGGGCAAGTTCATGCAGTGAGCAGTGTTGTCGATTTGAGGGGGGAAAATACCACCATCTCCTCTTCCACACAAAACAAATTTAGCGGCTGGCGTTCGCACAATAAGTTAAGCGTCCACCTCAGACCTCCTCACAGGAAATGGGCCTGAGATCTGACAGGTCCACGGTCAGGTGCAGCTCAGGACACAACCCCGACAACATGTGAGCTCATTCTGACAGTGCTGCAGTGTTGCTGAGCGGCACTTGGGACGAGTCTCGACATGTCAAGCAGCACAAACCTTAACTGTAAGGTGTTAGGCCGACTCTCACGCCGAGTGATTTAAGTTACTCCACCAACACACCTCACTAACCGCTGCAGTCAGTTTGACAGCCATACATAGAAAATATGAGCCATTTGTTTCACTAGTCACAGTTCTGGACATGCATGTGTTGTTCAGTTAATTTGAAACAGACTATGAGGAATGGGAAGGGGGATAAAATGCATCAAAAAGTTAATGGGAAAAAAGCCTTGAGGCAAAAAACCCGGTGAAACTTCTTACTAATGTGGCTGATGAAATGAAATGGCTGCTGCTGTCAGTCAGTCAGTCTGGGAAATGGCAAGTTTACCCAAACAAAGCACAGCTAGAGGATCTGCCATTATCATCTTCTTATAACGATGAACCATTGAAGTAGACATCACCCAAATGTGTCCAGCTCCATGTTTTTACAGCCCTGTGTATTTAGTGCGCGCTGCACTTTTTGGTGAAGGCCTTGGTTTTCGTGGCCATTTTATACATATGAAAAAAAATAATTTTAAAAAAGCTGCAGGGGCTTATTTGGCTCTAAAAGGAAAATCTTAATTAAGGTTCGACAACGAAGAAGTCTTCATCGCCCCTGCCAAGGAGGGTTTACGTTGTCACCTGTGTCGGTCTGTTTGATTCTTTGTAAGCAGGATTATGCAAATAGCAGCAGGCATAATTACAAAGGTCAACAAGACATAAGAAATCAGACATATAACACTTATGGTGTTGACAAATCGAAGAGATTGTACAATTCGGTTGGGGTGATCGATGATCCTTATGCCTTCCTTTGTGTTGCAAAGAGCTGCACAGACTTTGCTTGTTTGGCCTTGGTGGCGGCATGTGCCCCGCTATCGGCTATTCCACCTCCTAATGCTCTTAGCCAGAAGTTAGATCAGGCTCAAACAGTGGAATACTTTCAGCCACAACATTTTAATAAGTTATCCCAAAACAAAAAAAACATACATATACATTTACACACATATATATACATACATATTAAATGGGTTATTATTTAAATAAATACAAACAATTATAAGATATCAAGATATCAATAAAGTCTAAACAGCAGTGGGATGTTTTTGGTCGTTGAAACACGATAAATAACTTCACAGTGATCGTTGGTGGGTGGGGTGAAGTCGCTCAGCCGTTAATTCACTTACCAGCTATGAAATTACAATAAATGAAGGGAGTTCACCCAATCAAGAGCCTTCTTTCATACATACTTTCGTCATATTTTTAAATATATACACATATATTCCTTTGACGGTTCAGTTAACTCGCTAAACTTCTCCGGCTTCTCCGACGTTCCCCACGATGAGAGAACAACGACGGAACAACTTCGACAGAAACACTAACTGTTCTTTTGAGGACACAGTCGACGAGCGCTCCGGAACATGCGGCGCGAAACGGCGGCTCGTAATCTAGCGCGCGGTTTCTAGACGAGCCCCACAACAAGACAACACGGCTCGAAGTCCAACAGCGGTCGGTGGGAAGAGACCGCGGCGGCAGACAGTAACTCACGGGAGGAGGAGGAGGAGGAGGAGGAGGAGGAAGGAGGAAGGAGCGGGTCGGTGTCCGGAGTTCGCCTCGGCGAGTGGACCGCTGGCTGTGGTCTGGCGGAGCGCGCGGGCGGCGGCGGCGGCAGGAGGAGGAGGAGGGAGGAGGGGGAGGAGGGGGGGGGGGGGGGGCGGTGTGTCATCCAGCGCTGCGAGCTTTCACCACGAACGAGCCCCCGAGCCGCCGCGCGCGCGCACGCGCACACACACACACACACACACACAGAGAGAGAGAGAGTTTGCCGAGTACCGTAATGACCGGCGCTCGCGCACGTGTGATTGTCCTCTACCGTAATGCGCAGACGAGCACTGCGCAGTCACCTGACACGACAAGCGCCTGAACTACAACACGTCGTTGTTTAAGAACAAAGTCGGTGGTTCGTGATCTTGTCGCTTGAAGCCCCCTGGTACAGATGGAAACAGGAGTATCGGGAGCGCTGTCAGGTCGGGTTTATCCACACATGCTGCTGCTGGTGGTGCGCGGGGCAGCCTACTGAGGGAAGACAACAAAACACCAGAAACTATCCCGTGCGCACGGGAGACCACCCAGGGCACTTCGGACCGCTAGGTTTCTGTGAGGAAATGACTGTACACGAAGTAGTTGTGTTATAGTTTAATCTTGGACTTCATTACAAGGACATCGCGGCTCTACTTACGATAGTTTCTGCTGCGCACAAGAAGTAAAAATAAAAAATATATATATATATATATATATATATATATATATATATATATATATATATATATATATATATATATATATTCTGCATCATGTCCCCTTAGGGGCTCCGTACTTCACACAGCATAACTGTCAAGTTATGCATATATTGTTGTCGAGTATTTTTTTTTTTTAAATGTTGTTCTTTGTCTTGTTTTTGATATCGCTGCTGAATTGTGTTGTACAATCACAGCCTCTTGTGTCTTTTGCAAAGGTCTGTGAATTGTTGACAATTGGCCATGAGTGAATGTTCTCCTGAGTATTTAACAGACTTTTTCTTTTCTCAGAATTTCTCACGCAATTTGTTCGAGGCCCGCAGAGACAGAGGTAAACATAGATAGATAGATGGATGGATAGATAGATAGATAGATAGATAGATGGAAAGATAGATAGATAGATAGATGGATAGATAGATAGATGGATAGATAGATGGATAGATAGATAGATAGATAGATAGATAGATGGATGGATAGATAGATAGATGGATGGATAGATAGATAGATAGATAGATAGATGGATAGATAGATAGATAGATAGATAGATAGATGGATAGATAGATGGAAAGATAGATAGATAGATAGATAGATAGATAGATAGATGGATAGATAGATAGATGGATGGATAGATAGATAGATAGATAGATGGATAGATAGATGGAAAGATAGATAGATAGATAGATAGATAGATAGATGGAAAGATAGATAGATAGATAGATAGATAGATAGATGGATAGATAGATAGATGGATAGATAGATGGATAGATAGATAGATAGATAGATGGATGGATGGATAGATGGATAGATAGATTGATCATCATGTGACCAAACCGCATTCGGTGGAGCCAATGGCCGGGGTTCATACCGCTGCCAAGGCCAAACAATCCTGCACACGATTGTCTGGTTCTTATGATGGAAAATATTGAAAGAAAAAGGGTTGTCGGTTAACCAAAGTAATTGCTTTTGTCAGAAAATATAGTAAAAGGCAGTTTAACAAAAAAAAATCTTGGATCCATCCCCATTTGTACTTTTTACATAATAACAAATAACAAATAACAAATAAACCAACAAACAAATGGTGAAAACATAACCTCCTTTGCGAAGATGATTAGCTGCTGATGCATTGACAAACAGATAATCTACTTTATAACCACAAATAAGTCAAATCATTTATCTACCTCACTTTCTACTGTAATATCGTCATAGGCATCATGGCATGGGATCAATGACGTATTTCTGAAGTTGTCTTTGTCTCCACCACACACTGTGGAGGGACACAGCTTCCTATCTGTATCATTTCTGTAATGTGACAGTTATCACCTGACAAGTTGCGCTCGCAAACTCAAAGTGCAACATGCAAATGCGTTAAAAGAAGTCTTTATGTATGGACACATTCATAAATTAATTTAAAGATTCATTCACCATCTGTAATTCTTATTAAAAAAATACAAGAAAGCTGAAACACATGATGACTTTAATTTGAAAGGTGAAGAGAATTAACAGGAGGTATTTTTGTAAAGATGTACAAAATTGACACAGTGATCAACGTATGTTATCAACGAAAAATGCATATTCTATTGTTAGAAAATGAGCGTTAGATCTAAGAATTTATCACAGGGTTTGAAAATTGTTTTTTTTTAAAAATATGATTCTGTCAAGGATGATTCACTGCATACGTCAATCATGTTGGGTAATTTGCTGTTACAGTTACAGTTCAACTGCCTTCTTTTTCCATATTTATCCCTCAGAGTAGAAAACAACAGCGTTGTTCGTCTTTAATTGCCTTTGCGACAGCATCAAGCATGTTCATGAAGGTGCTAATAAAACAACCCACCTTTGAACAGAGGTGCTGTATTAGTGTTGGAGGAGGGAGCTCTGAGGAAATGTTGGCAGAGGCAGAAAGAAAGGTGTGGGAGGGGAACAGCACACAGAGGTTGGAAACATGATGGAGTAGCTCACAGTGAATAGCTTGAGCACATTCCTCTGGATACAGGTTGGTGTACATTCAAAATGCAGGTAGAAGTGAAACAAATCACTTCTACCTGCAGTGCTACAAATTTAACATACAGCAAAAATAAAATTACAGAATTTATCAAAATTATTTAATATATAATTCTTATTCTGATTTCTGCCCTTCCACGTTATCCTATATGAACCCCCCCCCCCCCCCCCCCCCCCCCCCCCCCCCCCCAGACACACACACACACACACACACATACAAGGTGCAGCATCCCACTTCTGATTTGCATTAATCCAATAATGCGATTCACAAGGCTCTTTGCTCAGGTTTGAGTGAAGACTGAGTAAAACTGCAATGAGGGGGTTCACTGAGGTGACACTGAGGTGTTGTGTAATTATTGGGACTGTTGCTTCATTCAAAATGTCACCAGTGCAGGTTTGAAAGCCTGTGAAAATGATGGCTGGTTGCTACGACAGCATTAGAAACTAAAAGCATTTCAACATTTTTCTACAGAATTTTTTCTAAAAAATTTTTACAGAATACATTGACCAAAAGAAAATATTGTAAATATTTATGTAAATATGTAATTTAGTTTATTTTACACAATATGAGTTGGCTATTGCACATACAGGTTAGTTCAAGAAAAAGACAATGATATTCCGATGCCACACTGAAAGCCATAATGTGGACAGTCTAACCAAAAAGGATGTGAGTAGTAAAACAAAACTCCCGCAGAAAGAATCTCTGAAAGACCTGATTCACTGAGACAAAACTGACTCCACAGATTCAACCAGTGAACAGTGATGTAGATGTAATCATTCTTGAATCTTCAGACAAAAAAAGCATTGCCAAGGAAACAAGTGAGTTCACGATCAGTGATAATTTCAAGTGTAAAGTATATTTACACAACAGATTAGTGTTCCTGACAGTTAATAATCCCTAGTGGAGGAGATAACCAACCGGAGGATATTGGAGAACAGCCTGTAATCCGGTTTCAGTGACATTTCTGCCCACCTGAGTGACATCCACACCTCAGGGGTTGATCGGATATTGGACATTCAAGGGAAACAGTGATATTTCAGAGGAACAGGTGATGGTGGTGGGACGATGTTGCATGTGTGGATGGTGCCGGATGGAAGGGCGGGGGTACTTTGTAAGAGATAGGGAGGGAGGGAAGGAGGTCGGATACGCTGCTGTGGATAATGCAGTGACGTGTGTGCACGTGAGGAGGGAGGAGTAATGGTTTGGGTGGAAAGACATGAGGGTTGACATGGGAATCATTTCACTTTCCTTCTGTTTATTCCTTCTTTTTTTTTTTCTGGCCTGCAGCTATCGGAACATGCACATGTGCGGTGTGCGATGTGAGCAATGAACCAGAAGATACAGGCTCTAAGAATGGGGCTGCTATGTGGGAGGCATGTGTTCTTTGCCTTCACCCACAACTGGAATCTGTCAAACAGACAACGCTCCTCTACTGCCACCAATCATCACCTAATTCCTCTCCAACCACAAAGGCTGACCCCTGGGATCCGAATGATTTTTGTCTTGGTGCACCTCACCAAAAGAAAACAAATCCTCGACAACAAGGTAAATACAGGATACGGCACAGATTAGGAGTACTATCAGGTCATCAGCTCCGTAAAGTGGTCATGTTATCAGCTCACTTACAGACATCCTACCTCTTCAGCTCATCATGTCAGACTGCCTTCCAGGCATTTGTCTTAAATTCCCCTGCTGTGCTTCCTCTCACTTCACGACCCAGGATCCCAGGATGTTTTTGAAGCATGACTTATCTCTCACACATGGTAATCGTGTGGCTTTAAAAATGCATCGAGAGCTCGGAAAAAAAATTGTCTTATGCCCTTAATCCTCCCTGGCCTCGGGACTGCAGGATATGCTGCTCAAGAGCAGGATTGTGATATTTGTTTCATTTAAAGGAATGGATTATTCAAGCTTGTTGCCAGCAGGCTGAGGAAACTGAAACCAGTCATCACAGCGGGGGGAGAGACTGAGGGAAATTGATGTGGACGACAGCTTCCTGGAAAGGAGGAAGAATCATCAGCATTGCTGTCCACAGCCAATCCTGCCATGTGAAGGGATACAGTATGTCGAAGCAGAGGTTGTAAAATGGGAAGGTGAGAGGTAATACCAAGTGGACAGACCTTTCTGTTTTCCTGAGCCGTTCGTCCTCAGCCGTTCCCCTCGTTTGGCTGGGTTTTTTTTCAGAATCTCCCATGAGGCCCAGCTTAAGCCCAACAGTTGCTCAAAGGACAGGAGGCAAAGGTCAAGTATTAGTAGACTCCAGATACAGTCCCTCTCATCCCCTCCGCTCTGTCTGCATGCAGACCGATTGGCCAAAGCCACAGTCAGTTAATCATTTCCTTGGCTCATCCTTTACTTTGAGATTAATCATTGTAAGAATTGGAGAACCCACTAATCCAATAATAATCAGGGAACAAATTGAATCACCTTTCCACTGGAGGAGAGCAACGTTTTTGTGTTTTTTTGGAATCAAGGTGTCGTCTGTTATAAATGCACTTGAAATGGAAATCTGCGTCCTACAACACTGCATATAGATTGCCTAATCGGGTTCATTTAAAAAGATTAAGCAAATGGAAATAGTCTTTTGATATGAAGGAGCACTCTGAGGCTTTGGCACATTGTGCTGCCACGTGGGATCCAACTAAATATTTAAGACCTACGCTTCTCTTCTTATGGAAACAATAGTGTCCTTTCTTTCAAGTATAATTAAATTTCCTCTTTGCCTCAGCCAAGAGCTATTTTGAGAACCTGGCTCTTATTTGTTCCAAGCAGGTGAAAATTATTAACCCAAACATAAGCTTAATTCAGATTTGAGGGGGAAAAAAAGCTTTTACCTCCGAGCTCCGATCAACAGACGCTGAGTAGTCGACCCAACAGGAACCAAATCTGATCTTACACGACGTCTGAAAGTCACATAAATGATTCACAAGCTGAATGATGTCCCAGGGGTATATATAGAAGAAATAATTAAAAAATAAATAAACATATAGAGAAATGGAACCTTTACTATAAGGTGTCAACAGCTGGAAGAGATGCTATGAAAAACATAAATTCTAATCAATTCTCATTTGAGAGTTAAAGAGCTGTTAACCGTACCATCAGCTGACTGCATGCATAAGACTGCACACCTAAAACACAACATGGCATTGAACCTCAATCGATCAGAACCACTCGTGTAACACCCACGTTTGCTTGGCGTTTATATCCAGGCCTGTGCGGCATTTCCCTCAGGATCGCCACTGCACACTTCAGCCTCTAGAGTTAATATCTGACTTCCTGCAAACGTCCGCCTACCCTATTTGCATGATATTTCATCATTAAGGAAGAAAACTGCTTAGTGTACGAGATGAATAATTTCATAGCTGACATGGCCTCATTTTCTGGCCTTCAGCCATGAGCACGCACAGAGGAACACACTGCGGCGTTCACAGAAACGCAACGCGGTTTAAATACACGTTTGTTTTGCCACTGCAGTATTTCGTGAGAAATTTGTCATGTGTAGTTGCAGGAAATATCCTGACTTTGGCACAACTGCATTTGCCCACAACAGTCATGATATCATATGGTCATATGGTGATTCTACAATAACTCACAAGACCTTTTTTTTTATCTTAAATTGATATAAAATGAGTATATTATCCGTATTTATTCATTGCAGCATCAAAAGTTCAGTTTTATTAAGTAGCTGAGACAAAACAGAGAAGACCAAAATGTAGGTTTGCTAGCAATATAGCTGTGGAGATGGCATTGTGAGTTGATCCACCACTTTGGTCCAGACTAAAAGATCTCAACAATTTTAAGACAAATTGCCGTTAAAGTTTGACGTACCCAGACGAATATCCTTTCCCTTCGCTCCCACACAGAAGTTGATATTTTTCTATCCAATGGATTCTCATGACATTTTGCACATGCACGGTCACCAGAGGTTAAAGGGCTCATATTATGCCCCCTTTTACACAAGTTACATTGGTTTTCAGGTGTGTGCACTACATGTCTTTGCCATTCCATGTCAAAACACCTCAAGGATCAAGCCACACAGCACCCTCCTCTTTCTGTACAAACAGCCCTGTGAGACTAAGGTCGATTCCTGCGCTTTCCTGCTCACTCCTCGCCCCCCTCCCTTCGTGTTCCGCCTCGCTCCTCCTCGCTCCTCCCCGGGTCTGCCGCGCAAGCCGGCAGCCACAAGCCGGCAGCCGCGAGGTCCGCCGGCAGCAATCCGGCAGCCGCGAGCCGCAGGAGTCAACTTACGTCACTTGACGCCCGGGCTGTGAACGGCTCGTTTACAGACCGTCTGCACGATCAACCCAAACCACGAATCAAGGACTCATTGTTTTCTTTTCATTCTCCGTGGGCTGGCAGACACCCCAGATAACCAAATATACTTGGAGGCAGGCTGAAAAGGTGCCTGGAGCACAATATGGCCCCTTTAAATCCCAGCAATTTTGGTCAACCCCATAATTTTCCTGTAGTGCCACCAGGTAGTAGAATTTCCATTCATTTTTCCTACAAAATTTTCTAGAGGATGGATCCTACTGACTTTGGTGATCTCCTGACTTTTTCCAGAAGAGCCCTCCTGGGGTCGACACCTGTGGTGACACGCATGTCTTCGTGATAGATTGCAATAACTTTGACGAGTCCTTAACATTCCGTGAAATGCCATCGTTTGGTCAGTTGCTGCAAGATTCCCATTCTGTGGTGCCAGTAACCAAAGGTAAGCACGCCAACATGCTTAACCACACACAATTCTGTGATAAAGGATGGACTGCCAGTACGCAAAAGTGATGATGAGAAATATATGCGGAAAGGAGCTGTAATTATTGCAATTTAGTTCTATAAGTATCACAAACATATTTTCGTGTTTACAACAATATATTGTGATATTTACTATTTGCACCAACTTTTTCTAGAAATCTGGGAGAACACCTTTGGGACCAGGTTAAATCCTACAATACGAGTCATCCGTTGAGAAGCAGCTTGAGCTGTGGCCCACAGGGAGACGCGTGTGTGCAGCAGAATGTGAAAAACAGTGAAGAGTCCAGCACCCTGTCAATGATAAAGGAGGGGGATTTGAAGTTCTCGGACCAAATCTCTGGCAAGCTGAGAGATTGAAGCTGAGGCTGTCTGAGTGGGTGAACGGGTTTTTCTTTGTCAGAGTTCACACCTCAACAAACACGCCACAACCCGCCGGCGCAGCATTAAAAAGAAATGACAGAGGATGTTTTCTTTGCGTCACAAACATAACTGAGCTCCTCCAGTGTGACACAATGACAGTGGTGGGCCTGCACGGCAATATTTTTGGACTCTGTCCTGGAAATAAAAAAAGGATTAAAGATGACTCGAGTAGAGGTTTGTGCTCAACTCAAACACCGTTTAAATCAAAGCAGAAAAACTATTTTAGTCTGCATCAGGTTTACTTAGTAACCTGATATCAAGCTGAGAGCTCGTCAAAGACGTTCGCCACGAAGGCACATATTGATTTGTCCCGTACCCCGCTGAAAGCCCGGTCGTTGCATTGGCGAGAGGTGAGAGAGAACTGAGAGTCCTCGTTCTTTCTTGTCGGTCCACCAGCAGGTGAAGTGACAGCTCGGCCGACACTCTTTAAGCCTCCGCTCTGCCCGGTGAAAATATGACAGCTCTCCGGGGGACGCAGAAGGACCAATCGACTCCTCGTGCACTTCACTCTGCTCCCTCCAGTCCTGTATCTATAGATTGGGGTTGTGTCCTCCGTCGGTGCACGCTCAAAGCATTGTGCAAAGTCAGTGGGATCAGCTCTTTCGGAGCGCCGCTGCAGTTAGTCCAGGAGATTTCTGTCACCAATGCCACAGCACTGGGTCAAACTGGTGTTTGGAAATAGCTCTCGGCTTGTGCAAACCCTTCACTGAGGTGAACCTTTCCCGGTTTTTTTTTTCAAGTTAAGATAATTCACAGGAACATAATGCTAGATTAAAGTCAAAGGTTAATCCACTGGCAAACTGGCAGTGAGACTTCAGCTGATTCTCCGTGTCAACATTTTCCTGGAAAAATGCAGTAAAATTGCAAACAGCATTCTCATGTTTGAAAAAATTATCTCTGTTGTCGGACCAGTATGTTGTGAAATGACAGAGTGCTCCATCAGCCTCATCTGCAGGCTCCCGTGTGCTTAGCGCTCCTCGTCTTGATGACAAGTCACGTTGGAGTCTTTCTCATCTCTATCCTCCATCCATAGTGAATGTGAAGGTCTTGTTTCTCTAACTCATGCTTGCTTCTTTTTTAAGATCAAGTTTCTGTTTTATTTTTGGGGCTGAGCAGACATCAGGATTTCACAGTACGCGTCACATTGTGAGCGCCTGCACTGGAAGATATAAGATAAGATTTTTACAAGATAAAAGTCTTCTCCATCACAGCCCCGCTTTGCCATTTAGGGAAGATGAGTGTTTTGTTTGATAAGTGCAGTGTGAAGTACATTCTTTTCACATGAATTATTCCGCCTAATGCATTAAGATACTAGACGTATTTTTTGATGAACCATTGCAGGAAACACCGCCCACACACACTTATCACATCACAAAGTGAGCTGAAAGGAAAACGCTTGGATTTCAAAACTAAAATGACTGCCATACAGGAACATCACTGGCAAACGTTTGCTACAATAGTTGGGGTTTATAAATCCTCTGTTGAGGTTCATCAAGGTGATTTCTAGTGATGCTCAAGTAGAATGAGGACATGAACAAAAGGCATGGGTGGAGGCACGCAGACTCACAGTGTATATTCAGTAGGGGCCAGCCAGCTGCCCCAGGGACACAGACGTTATTCACATTTCACCATGAGACCGAATATGAGATGTGGACAAATCGCTCGAGTCAGCAAAAGCTCGGAGGGAGACAAATGACAGTGTGAGTGGAAGACAGGGTGAGGGAGCTGAGGGAATTAGTAATGGTCCAAAAGAAAGTGCAAGGGAAAAAGGCGAGAAATAGTGTTGGGGAGCGGTGAAGATGTCATCTTTAATGAGCATGCTTCATTCGGGGACTCGTCAGAAACTTAGTTCAAGGAACTATCAGAAATACCAGTCTGCTCATAGCGAAGACGATGGAAACAGCCCACACATTAACGATTCAGAGCTGCTGAGATGTCGGGACTGGAGATGCCCTGGTTGACACATTTGCATTGAGATTTCAAGTCCTCGTAAAAACTGCAGTAATGTCAGATTTCATATCAGATATTTCCACCCATGGGCTCAGACAGCATCATGCCAATTAGCATGAAAACTGTAAACTCCTCTCTACATCAGCGATAGAAAAACATTCCAGACGGCTGAGAGTAGGCCCGGGGAGGAAGTCAGGGGGGAAATGAAAGCGTTGGGTGAATACAGCGAGGATTGGGGAACTTGTGCAGAACTGATGATCACCTCCGGTTGCTGCGTCTCTCGGTCGCTGTGTGTGGAGTCTCTCGCGGAAGTCCAGTGCCATGGGCATTTGCTGGAGGTCAAGAGCGCTCTCCTGGCTGACATTTTGATGCCGGGGAGGTGGAGGACACCTCTCCCACGGTCACCATTAAAAACGTACGCTGTCACACAATAGATGGACGTTAATTGCCTTGTTTCATTTACAGCTTTTCACTTATCACCAGCAATAAAGTGATCTGCATGATGGATCGTAACTTTGCAGGGTTTTCCCCCCCGAGGCGCTCCGGAACATTATCAGACCAAGTGCAAAATAAGCTGTGACTGAGTGCATTTAACCGAACCGTGGACATCAGAGCCTGAACCGGTTGCTGTCGGGTCGTCATTCCTCCCACTGGAAATGCTGCTGTGTTGATTCTCACAGGAGATGGCTGCACTCACATTAGCCAGTAGTTTAAGTTTCCACCCATTATCACTAACCCTTTTGTCTTTGGCGGTCTGCTTCTGTCCTGCTGTAACACCCTTTGGAACTGGCCCACAGTTAAAGCATCAGTTTGACATTCAGGGGAATACACAGAGACTTTGGTGAGAAGATGAATACCCCCTCCACCTGCATGCCGAACACAACGCTGAAGCCAGCCAGTTACAGTAGCGTAGCTCAGCACAAAAAAAATGGAAACATGGGGAAGTAGCCCACCTGGCTCTGCCTGATATTGTGCGTGTTCACTAATAAGGCTTAATGGGCATTCACTGCAAAAATGTAAAAAAAACAAAAAAAACAACCCAAAATTCATGGCAACTTACAGAAGCAGATTTTTTTAAATGTATCATTTTGAGATGTAAATGTTATGAGGTGACACTGTTTGCCAGGGTTTGGGGATTTAACAATTAACTTTTATATGCACACATGGAATACTAAACATTATGTTTGTCAAATCAAATTTTAGATGGCCACAAATTTGCCGCATTTAAATAAGACTTTACTAAATATTTCTCATTCACACACTGCCGGCACAGCCGTCGGGGGCAATTTAGGGGTTCAGTGTCTTGCCCAAGGACACTTTGGCATGCAAACTGGGGCAGCTGAGGATTGAAGCACCGACCTTCTGTTTGGTGGACGACTCGCTGTACCTGTGTAACTACTGCAGGAAGTGAATTCCTTTACTAATCAAAATCAAAACACCTTCAGGACATCGATGTTTCCCCTTGAAGAGAGATGGGAGTTGGTTAAGCATGTGGCTACAAACCCCTGCAGAAATGCTCAGCAGACCCCGTTTTCAACTCGCCAGGCCTCCACTCGGGTCAAAACTTACAATTTTGTGTTTTGCCCTTCAGTAATTATTATTAAGTATCAAGTATTGAAAGCAACTTTAAGAATGATACTGAATAAAGGTGGCTAAATCCAATACGTTGCTAAGTTTACGAAGCCAATGGATAGTGTTCGTTCACTTAATTTAAAAATCCTAGCAATTTCACATGTTCGTTTTCATAGTGGACTACCTTTAATTTGACGGTCGAGCTTGATATTTGGCAGAGCGATCTGAGACTAGTATCAGTGTTCCCATCTAACTATTAGCAAGACAAAACCTTTCAAGAATGTCAAAGAATTTCTTGAGACACAGTCTCTCCATGATCTGAGTGTGTGTCCGGCCTATGATGAGGGTGGTAGGAGTGCATCGCTTTGACAGAAATAATGAACCATAACATTCTCACTCAGCAATTTGATTTCTAATGAGACAAAGTGGGGACACCTCTAAGACTCACACGAGAAAGCTCATGTGATACACGCACACGCAGCGACACTGTGTCCTCGGCTGCTACATTGATGGCTTTATCAATAGTTGTTTCGTCTTTTCAGCGAAGAGACGTGTTTGCTTGTCCATCCACAATTATCTCAGGCAGATGGTCGAGCCGCGCTCTGAGCTGCACTTGAGCGGGATGGTAGAAGGCGAAACAAACACTGCAATGCTCTGGATATAAAATATTAAATACACAAGGATGCTCTGTTTCTTTGGTGACGATGTGTGCGATGGGAAATCCGCAGCTTTGGGCACGGAACAAGACAAAGCCTCAGAGGGGAAAGCGGAGAGATGAACAGTCCCAAAGGTGCCAGCCCGGAAAATGAAGTTGCAGAAAGGATTGGATCTGAGAACTGGTTCAGTTCATCTCAGCAAATACCATTTCATTAAGTCCTACCAAGACAACGGGGGAGTCCCAAAAGGCAGCGAGGAGGAGGAGCCAGGAAGTTCAGAAATAAGCACAGATGATGTGAAAGAAAATCTGGAAGTCTCTTTATCGACTGACCATTGGGTTTAATTGATCGGAATCACCCTCAGGTTACAGTATCACAGGAAGTGATTCAAAACGAGATTATGTAACTTCATGGATCTTCTGTTAGACTCCAGCAATGGAGCAGAACTTGTTCTTGAAAATCATTCTCCAGGGACAAAGCCACATTTACTAGTGTACCACCGTTTGTCATTGTTTCAAAAGAAGAGTGTTCAGTATGGAGGCCGGTGCTTCCAATCAGAGGCTTCTGTCAGATCAAAAGTCTGAGACCACTTTCTCTTCCCCTTAAATACATACATGGGACATGAGATGGTTTCTTTGTCAGAGAGAGGGGGAGGATTTTGGGTTCCTACTTTAAACCCAAGAGGGTTCAATGAGAAACTATGAAGCTGTTTTCTCTCCAAGATAGATCATGTGTCTTTTGGTCGACTGAGTTGAATTGAATTTTGGTCGGAGGAAAGAAAGGCTTCGACTGACTGGCACTGTAGCTTGTACATTTCCACTGTAAACTATGCTCATGTGAGAGCAGCGCAGACATCGAATCAAATTGGATTTCGTCAGTCCAGCCCACGGCTGAAGGACGTATCCTGAGATATATTCACTCATGAAAAGTCATGAGGCGTTTGCTGTGGCACAGTCGGGAGTAAATTGATTTGCCAGGGGGGAGAGGAGATGGTGAAGGATGAGAATTGGCACGCCACTCAACAATAGGCCCATTACCTCTCCTGTCTCAGATTTCCATGGACCGTACAGAGTCTGGCAGGTGAGACCTCCCGCTCACCTGAGCCCAACCAACTGTTGTCAAGCCAACAAGAAATATGGCTACTAGAGGTATGTGTGTGGACTGCGGCAACCCCTGGTCATACTTGTACATTGGCAGCGTATAGGCGTCCATGTAATGTGTGTCTGATCGACACAGGGAGTGAAAATGTCTCCTGAACTCAAAACTATGCCTACAGAGGCTGTTGGGTGATTATCTTCCTGATGCTCTGTGAATCTAATGTAATGGTAACATGAGAGGTACAAACTGGAGCCACTGAGACAACTGACCGTAATCAGAGGGTTTGACTGATCTTGACCCAGGAGGTAAAGGCGGACCGGGGGCACACTCTCCCACGGATGCTGTTCCCAGTCCAGGAGCAAAAGAAATCACAGTCACTGCAAAGACAAAGAACTACATAACCCACATCGAATGGCACTATACATCTATCCCTAAAAGTGAAGTAGAAATTGTTTAAAAACCTTTTGGCAATCTGTCATAAGGTCACTGATAAAATCAAAAAAGTGAGAACAGAGGAAAAAGTGACATTTTGATGGCATTCAGACAGCGATTAAAGTGGAAGAGTTGCTGCCCACACAGTCTGTTTGAAAACCTCCGTCCTCTGTGATTTCATGCCATTCCACTTTCCTTTCTGACGACTGCAAGAGGTAAAAAGCATAAAAAATCCAAAGGAGATGCGCTGACTGAGGAAGCTTCACATATGAGACCCACTTTGACCCACTTACCATACTGCGTCAGTACCAATCCACTGGAGAAGAAAGGCATTTCCTGAAGTTATAAAAAAACAAACATCCATCAATATAAGACTATTCTCAGAAGTTGGATGAGTCTAAAATCCCCTTTAATTAAGTATTGATTTCAAAAAGCGTCGTCGCTCCAGTTGATTTCTGTTTATTTGCCTTTGAGAGTACCAGTAGGAAGAAACAACATATTACCATAAATCTACCGAAGCTTACTGCCATCGTAACAGGCAGAAGCGTTAGGCCCCATCCCCTGGATAATTCATCACCGTTCGCTGATATCTCGCTGACTCGCTGACTCGCTGATGCCGGGATTTGATTCTGTGCATATTCCTTTGAGGCACAAATACCGAGGTGCATGTCACCGCAACCGCCAGCCGTACTGTGGGTGAGGGTATCTTCGTTATGTGAAGACACTTTGACAAGCAGTCTCTGAGGCTGTTACCTCGAGGATTATAGGAGGCTGCTGGCTGGGGGTCACTAATGATCACCTCCTTCCCTTGATTTGCCGATGCCCCATTAGGAGCCAATGAAGCCGTTGCAAGCTTTCAATGCATCACGCTCATTTGATTCCTCAATAACTATCCAGCATGCCAGCCCTCAGCTCCTCTCGTCTAATGGAAGCCAATGTCTGGAGAAGCCTGTAAGAGCCTGGCTGAGTTTGAGGGACCACTAGATGGGATGGGAGAGGAGAATTTAATTATACTGACTGTTAAACCCCCTCCTCCTCCTCTCTCCCTCTCAGACATGTCTTGCGTTCGGCCTTCATGTGCCAGCTGGGGAGGACGAGAGCGAACGAGAGCACAGCCTCCAGAGGTTTTCTGACTACCTTTGGATCATGTGACGCCAAGTGTGAAATTGTTGCCATGGCCGACCGGTGCACCTGCGTGGATTCAAGTGTCTGAAATGATGCCAAATATTGGTCTGTCACAAGGCTGAATATAAGCTTTTAAGCCATAAAAAAAAAACCTGTTGCTGATTAGACTTCACCCTTTCACAAAGCTCCATTCCCCTTCATTTCAGTCGTAGTTCACTTCATCCTGCAGATTTCAAGTTACTCAATAACACAGCATGTTCAGATCAAGCGGTGATCCGCGGCCAGCTGTCCCTAAACCACTGGCACGCTGTTGCTTCACGTTGCGTCATCCAGAGGGAGTTTATGTAAACTCCACCTTGATCCCTCTGGATGACGTCAACAGCGCAGACCCCCGGTCAGAATACATGAGCCTCCGAGGAGACATTTAGTGAGAGCAGCGATCTGTGATGTTATAATCAGTTTGCTCCAAAGGCGGTGTTTAAAGTCAGTAAAGCTCACGCGCGGTGGGAGTTTAATGTTGGCACACCAACTGTCACCTGTTGAGAGGAAAACACACCACGCACTCACACACCTGTGTCTCTATATAAATGCAAATATCAAGTGACTTGGTGAGAAGAAAAAGGAAGGTTTAACTGAACATTTCAACACATTTAATTCTAACAAGCATTCAAAAATGGACAAATTATCCTCATCAGTTTTCTTTATATTAATGAACACTTAACCTCTCATGTAAAACATTGCTCATTTCTTCACTGACAATCTCAAATTTAAAACTTACAAAAATTAAAATCCTCATATAAAAACTGCTGTTTGAAATGTTACATGTACAATGTATAGTGAACAGCAGTGATACAGTTTCAGTGCCATCAAACGATGTAAAATCACATTTTTTGCCTAAGTACAAAAGAATATTTTTTAAATGAAGAAATGGTTTTATGTATATAAAAAAGTAAGGCACTGTGCTTTTGTGTATTCTAAATTCACCGCAGAGCTGACATGCCAGTATGACATGGTTTTAAGTCTGGAAGAGGTCGCAGATGGCCAGCTGTGTTTTAGACACAGACAAAGCAGGGTAAAGAGGATCAGTGAATCTGTGCTTATAGGAATGTATTAATGTTAGACTGCCCCCTGGTGTCGCATTAAAGAATGATAAAATGCCCTCGTCAAAGTCGAGGAACACTCCCACCCTCTGCAGCCTGTCCACATCCACAGGAAGAGACACTTTGTTGTGCAGAACTTCGACCTTGCGTCTGTCGCAGGAGAGGCACCAGGAGTGGCTGTTGAAGCCCAGGCGAGAGTTGTCCCTTTGACCCTTCCTCTCTATCTGCGCCTCGCACAGCCCCACCTTCCACCGTCCCTCGTCCACGGACACGTTCGCCTCCCAGTACCAGCGGCCCCTCTCCAGGGAAGAGGAGGCCAGGACCTGTGGGAAGGAGCTGAAGCGTTCCTCGTGCTCGGGGTAGAACTGCTGAGCCTCGCTGTAGGTCACCTTCCTGTTGTTCTCAGACAGCTGCAACTTGGAATGAGCTGTATCTGCATCCAAGAGGGGGCTGGTGCCATCTGTACACAGGAAAGGAAAACAATAAGAATTTTTAGATCAGAAAAATTTGATTTGATTTATTCTAAATTAGATTTACAGTGACACTAATTGAATGTGGGACTTTTGGGGCCTACAGGATGCATTTGGTTCCTTTACTTTAATTTGATGCGATTCAACAGTAAGTGGAAAGTAAACAGGTTACTCACAGAGCAATCTGTAGAGGTCTCTGTCTTTGCCGGACACAGTGAGGGTGACCGCTTCGAGCCGCTTCTCAGTCCACCTCTGCAAAC
Source organism: Scophthalmus maximus (assembly GCF_022379125.1). Lineage (NCBI taxonomy): Eukaryota > Metazoa > Chordata > Actinopteri > Pleuronectiformes > Scophthalmidae > Scophthalmus > Scophthalmus maximus. The sequence continues at coordinate 11,932,669 of NC_061521.1, read as the reverse complement.
ATTTGAGCCGGGCCCGATCCACTTCCTCTGGAGCCTCGAACTGCTCCACACGGCTCCCCATGTTACTAACCCTGGGGGGGAAAGGAGCAGGAGAATTATATGTTCAAAATACATGAACACAAATGAGCAAACAAGCAACACAAATATTCAGCTGTTATTTATTATAGTTGTCATGTTTTAGCAAGATTAAACAAGATTCGATAAATCTCCCGTGAAAAGAGGGCTACACAGAAACCACAGCTAAATCGTTGCTTTCCATGCAACAAGGTAGAAGTTAAATGAAAATCCACTTACATCTGGGATGTTTTGCTGTACTCCTGTCCGGTGAAAAAGAAGAAACAGACATTTCCTTTGGGCTAGTTTTTAAACCAAGTATTTCAGACAGTTTACCAACAACACCCTTTGACAGCCAACTCACCATAATGAAGGCCTGCTCCTGGATGCGTTTGTCTCCCCTGGTGTCAGCCAGCCCCTCCAGGGTGTGGAGGCCCTGCTGGACGGAAAGCAGGGAGCTCCGGAGGTGGCCGAGTTTCTCCTCTAGACCGCCCAGAACCCTGCCCTCCTCCTTCATCACACACCGAAGGGCCGATTGCTCCTCCTGCTCCAGGGCCTCTCTGATGGCTCCATACTGCTGCTGCACCCCTTCTCGAGCCTCACTTAAAACCACCTGGACACAACATACAAATCAGTGTCATGTATCGCTATATTTTTTACAATTTGTCATCGCAGTGGCGATGTGGCAATTATAAATCTGGAATACCTATAAGCAACTGCTATAAGCCCATTCTCACACACTTCCCCACGTTAGAAACACTAATCCAACACAACGTCACTTCTTTGCCACTTCCAGGCACCGTTTTTTCAAAATCCCACAACCTACGGAGCCACTGATCAAACAAGGTCATCAGGTGTAGACACACTCACCAGTCGAGCGTACAGGCGAGTCTGTCTTCGACAAAAATGGGAGGCGAACTTTGTGGAAAGCGTTAGAGAGAGAGTGAGGATGTAAATGTGAGCAACGCGTGGTAAACCACAGGTGTCGTTTCACTCGACACTACGTTCACACTGCACACTGACCACACAGTTCTCAGTCGTGTGAGACGGGTCTCTCGCACAACACTGGAGGAAAATTGTCACCTACAGATGAAACTACGACCGAGGGCCGTTTGAGAGAAATTCTGAGAGAGTCAGAGACATGGGGGGTACGTGACGTTCACAAGGAAACCTTTTTACATGTAAATATAGAGCAGGTCTACATTGAACCACACAACATTGGTTCCAGGGTTTTGAGAGTTTTTCAAATGGATTCTGATGCAATTCCACGTTTTCTCGCTTGCAAGAAATCCTGCAGCCTCACGAGGTTAAAGACGAAGAGAGAGAAACATCACAGAGCTGTAAGTCCCGAGTACAGCCAATGGTAAGATCACGATGTGTGCAGCCCTGTAACCACACAGAGGGGAGTCCTCCAGCGTCTTATCCCACTTAGGTCCTTACAACACCGGACATTTTTTTAGAAAATGAATCTACTCCTGCGTTACTGAGCAGTTAATGAAAACACAATTTGAGTGCAGTGCAGAGTTTGTTCTCTTACTCTGAAGGTCTCTTTCTTCTGTGTAAGCTCAGTCACTCTGTTCTCCACGAACTGTTCGGCATCCTGCAGTTGTTTGATCTCTTGTTTCAGGTTGCCCTTGGGGGAAAATGCGTGCAGAAAAAAACCCCTTTAAATTATCATAACTGCCGTGTGTATCTACCGTATGTACAGCATGGTTCTATGATTCGCCACTCACCCTGAGCTCTCTCTCCGCCTCCCGGATGCCGATGCAGACGTGGTCGCGGTGGGAGCCAATGACGGTACACACCGTGCACACGCACACTGCGCACTGCCGACAGTAGATCCGGTTGATCTCCTGGTGTTCCTGGCACCTCCAGGGAGAAATGTCCTCCACTGGAGGAACCAGGGTGTGATTCTGGAACACGGGGGAGTCCAGGTGGGGGCGCAGGTGCTCTGAACACATGGAAGCTCCGCACACCAGACATGTCTTCACGGCAGACTGATACCCACTCTTAGGGCAATAATGGCAGGGCACATGGCTGGTGTTTTTGTTCTCCGCCGTGGAAAAGATGCCAACGCGACTCGAGGATCCTGAAGCAGCAGGATGTTTGGGGAATACCAGAGGTGGCTGGATGTGCTTTACAGGAGATCCGTGTTTATCTGGCTCTGAGAGGCCAGGAAAAGAATCAGAGTTGGAAGGTGAGATCGGTTTCTTTGGTGATGCATGAATTCCTGTCATCTGTGTGTCTTTTCTGGGGTTGTCAAGAGGAGGAGCATCACATATGTCTACTTCATTTGAGCTGTCAGAGTCATCCACCATGACGACTTCGGGTTCACGCTGGCTCTGATGGCTTGAGACGGCTTGTGGCACATCACTCGCAGGTACCGCCCTGCTGTCAGACCTGTCACGCGAGGAAGGGCCATCACCATGCTCACTCTGTGCAGATTCTGGGTGCACTTGTTTCTGGGACGTCTCAACCCAAGGCCACAGTACAGAGGCTGAAGTGGTGGGTGTCTCAATGTCACGAGACGGCTCACGGGGAGATTCCGCAGTTGATCGCTTCGTGTCAGGTTGCTCTGGCGCCGGGGTGCTGGCCTTTCTCTTCCCCAGGAGTCGGCTGGTGAGCGAGGGCCTCCCCAAGATTGAGTCAAATTTGTTTTGCTCATTATTTCTTAATGTGGCTTAAAAAACAGAACAGAATATTGATTTAGCACATCTACAGCAATACAAGCGGCATATTGGCCAGCAACACTGCATTCAAATGTGTTTGCTTGCCGCATTTTAGCAGTTACAGATTTGTAAAAGCATTTATTTGGAAGTTACTACAAACACTTTGTTGCACTATTGTTGCTGAAACTTGTAAGTCACTCCGTCAACTCCGTTATAACAAAGACTGCCACTTACACTTATAATGACTCGCCTTTGTGGCAGGAGAGGAGACTTATCTAAAAGAAAATGCACGTTAACTGCAAAATATTTTTTTTATATCCTAACCCTACTTTTTTCAATTAATTGTATTCTATTTATTTTATCTAGTTGTATAGTAGGTTATGTATGTAGGTATACAAATATAGTTGGTGTATTTTACCTATCTTTTGTCTGAATGCGTTTGTATGATCTATGTTATTCCTGCTGTGACACAGTAATCTCCCTCAGGAAAGAATAAAGATATCTATCTATCTATCGATTTTTGTCGTAATGCTTCTATAATAAAAAACAAATGTAATACAGATTTGGATGCTGGTTACCATGGCAACGGTCACTTTCAGGTCAGCCTTGTGTACACAGACACTGATCCTGAATGTCAGACTGGTGCACCGCGGTACGATTGATATTGAACTTGAACTGGCTCACGCTTGCAGCCGTCTGCGCAGCTGTGATTTAAAGTCACGTCTGGAATCCCTGAGTCTAAAAAAAAAAGGTCTAAAAAACCCTCATGGTAATTTTTGAAAACTGCATGGGCACAAACATTACTCAAGAACACGCTACAAAATTAGACTTTTACCCTCAGTGACTGTTATCACAAGAAATCAAAGTTCAGCTTCTGTCAGTGTAAATAAACACAGAGGAGTATTGTGTCTAAATAACTCGGGAGCTAATGATATTTTAAACATGTGAGTTCACCTGTTGCATGAAACCAGAGGCAGAAAGAAGCTGGATACAATTACTTAAACACTAATTAAATAATATTCTTTATGCTACTTCATAGTTATACGACTAGGGAAACATTGCAATATTTACTCCAATAAGCTAGATAGTTAATAGCTACTTTATGGTTGACTTGCAAAAACATCATCTTCCAAAGTCTGTTGTCACAGTATAGTAGCGCTGCCTCCAACATATTGTTTTTGAATCAACAATTGATCTGTTGGTCCTACTTCATTCAGTTATTGGTTTTGTTTATAACATATCAGAAAATGTTTGAGTTTAAGTCTTGTCTGACCAACCCTCCAAACTCTAAAGATACTCATACATTATGGTCATGCTAGGAAAAGCAGCAGCACACACTAAATTATCTCCAGCTTTTCAAGTTCTTCATTTTGGTTAAAAAAAAAAGAAGCATTTCAGCAGTTAACATGCCTATATATAAGTGCATCAGCATTAATAATCTGATGATAACAATACGAATATATTAATTATACCAGTCATTCTTCTGCAAATCCAACATTGTGCTGAAACTACTTCTGTGAGTTCACTCGAGTTTGACTTTTTTTTTTTTTTTTTTTTTTACTTATGATGGACTGTTTCATTTTGATCGACGTACTGGTAAAGGATCAAATGAAGTGGACTATTTCCTGTTGTTTCAGTGAAGTAGCCGAAGAACAAGTGGAGCTAACATGATGAGTACATGATACAAACAGGAAGCATTAGCCTGTTAGCTTCACTTAGCTGAGGTCATCTGTCAGTCACTTCACTTGTGTGTGTTGGGACCATTTTAATATTTGATCACTCGGTGACCCGGTGTTGGAACTGTACCCGCGGCGCTGGGAGGCTGAGCCCGTCGGCTCGTGCTGCTGGTCGGCCAAATGGAGCTGCCGTCGAACGGCAGAGTGCGGTACACGGTCCCACACCTCCACTGCGGACAGTGGTACGGCCCGTCCGGGGTGACGCTCCACAGGTCCCCGATGCATCGTCGGCAGAAGCGGTGACTGCACTTGAGGGTGACGGGGTCGCGGGTCAGCTCGCTGCACAGGGGACAGGACGCCGGAGTGTCCAGCGAGGCTCCCATTTTGTTTTGGTCTGATGATGTTTGGTTCCTGTTTCCGCGGTGTGCGGCGGCGGGGGCGGAGCTACACGGTTTTGAATCCCCGCCGCCCCGCCCCCTGCTCAAGTCTTAAAGGTACAGTCCACGTATTTACCAGTCAGCGTCACAACAACAACGGACCTTTGCGTCATCACAATGTGCAGAGCACAAGTAAAAGTCATTCATTCTACAATTTACTTTGAAGCACTCGAGTGCAAGCATCCAAAGGAAAAGTGCCCACAGTGCAGGACAGCCCAATTCAGACTGAACTGTATTTCATATCGCTGCAATAATTAGACATTTGATCGATCAAAAGAAAATGAATCCCTTTGAATAATTTTTTTAAGAAATACATATTTTTTGTTTTTTTTAGTCCTCTGTGATAGTAAAACTGCATATCCTTGTTCTTTTGTATAGCCCACTAATCAGCAAATTAAGAACGTGATTGTGAATTGAATTAGTAATGACAATCATTTTTAGTGGTAGCACCAATTTTTAAATGATTAGGTTATAATTCTTGTTGCGTTCATGTGTGCAGCTGGATAATTTCCATGATTACAAACATAAGTGGATAATCGTTTCAACCATTAGAGAATCAATAGATAGATATATACTTTGTTGATCCCTGGGGAAGTTTGGGACAACAACAACAAGGAACAGCAATTAACTGGCAAATGAAATACTGCAGTCATTTGATGCACTCACTTATTGAGTGCATCAAATGACTGAAAGAACAGATAACTGAAAGGACTCCCATGAGGACAATGAGCCACACACAACTAATCTGCAATCTAAGTGCTCTATTTTGAAGGCAGACGGTACTGAGTGCTTCGAATAAGAGCACTAAGATTGTTCTACACTTCTTTTCGCCGAGACACTTATCCATTAAAGCCCCAGTTAGAAAGAATAATGTGTAAATTTGGTATAATTATTATTTTCTCTCCTGCTTCTCTCTGAAACATTCTTCTCTGTATTGTCGTCTAGACGTGTGACTTGGATTAAAAGGCTATTGTGACTTCACTTATGAGTGAGAGGTCAATCTCATTAACTCACAAGCAGTTTCCAAAAGAAACTGAAATGTTTCTTGTGCATGGAATTAAGAAGTCAGACTTGTGGCTTAATGGAAAGCTATATTCAAATTTAGTGCTCTGAATTTTTGTTTACATAATAATGGAAATTAAAGATTTGTAACTTAATCAAAAATGCAAGACTGATATTAAGGTTTGAAAGAAATTTTCCCATATCCACTCATTAGTGAAGTTTGCACTTTTACTTTTTAAGATGTCCCTTTACAGCTGCCTTCTTGACAATATTACAACAAACGTCAAAACAGTACTCCACTTCCATTAAGTTGGGAGATTTTTAATTGACAGATTCTTAAAATGACTGTTCAAAAATACATATACTACATTCCCCGCGGGGGGTGGGGGTTTTTAATCGACTTGTGTGGAGTGGTGTATGCCCTCGTCTTTCCAACTTGACATACTGAGTTTGCAATCCAAGATTTTTGCTATAGATTTCTCATCTTCGAGCCTAAAGTGACATTTTCTCAGATTTCACAGAGCTCGCACCACAGCCACTGATGAAATTACTGATAATAACTTCTGTCAAAATGATCAAACATCACAACAGTGTTTTACAGTGAAAACCTTTATTAAGTGTTAATTTATTCTGATAGGAATCTCTTTAATTGCTGTAAGTTAACTTCCTTGTCCACATTGGCTAATTGTTTGGTATCTATAGAATATCTATTTACATAAGAACATATCCACAAGTGGGAAAGGCCTTACCAACCCTTTATCACTGGAGTTCAATCCTCAGGCACGCCTGCAACTTAACGCGACACTCCGACTTTATTATGTTACCCTGTAAGTCCCAACAAAACTAAGCAAAACGAGAGTCAGGGAGAGAGAATCGGAAAGTGAGAAAGACTGAGACAGACAGATTAAGCTACGCGACAGGACAACTGTGTGTGAGGCTGAAATATTGATTCACCAGCCGACAACAAACTACTGCACTCAACACATTCACACGAAAACTCACATAAGTGCATGCACTCACTACGCACACACACGCACGCACGCACACACACACACACACACACACACACACACACACACACACACACACACACACACACACACACACACACACACACACACACACACACACACACACACACACACACACACACACACACACACACACACACACACACACACACACACACACACACACACACACACACACACACACACACACACACACGAGTGCACTACTAGTCCTGCAGCAGTGTTAATAGCCCCCATCACAGTGAACAGACTATAAAATATCTGATTCATTTATTTTTTCCCTCAAACTAAAGCGCTGTGCAAAGTTAGCTAGCGGGGCATTGAATGGATTTTGTTAAAATTCCTAGAACATCTTTAATATTCACTGTACATACTTTTTTTCCTCTTTTGGATAATAATCTTCTTATAAAACAGTTTTAAATATCATTTTTTTTCATAAATGAGGAGGAACAAAGAGCATTTGAGCAAAAGAAGAAACTAAAATTTTCATTTCATTGTCAAACCTTACACATGAAACACAATAGATTTACAGTAACCCAATGTCGTCTGGAATTGAGCAGTTTCTCTTTTTTCACAAATAAAACATGACACACATTCTGACGTTGATACACACGGCTAAGTGTTAACATAGTCTAATATTTGTCATTACAATTTGTTAATGTGTTGTCTGAATGTACTGCATTATGTGGTGTACAGCGTTGTTTTCCTGGACATGAGTGGGGTGGCTTATGTGTATATGTTTTTCTGTGCTCATACTGCAGGTGTCAACCCTGTGCCTTCTCAGGCAGGTCGTGTGTCATCCATGCACATCTCGACAGAATAACAGTCTCTGCCCCTGCCATGGTCTATGCAATGTTGTGCAAGGGTTGGTTCCGTAGACGCAATGAGATAAAAGAGCACGGGGCTCCATCTAAGTGCTGGGAATGATGTAGGGAGAATGGAAGGACTTCAAGGGGAGGGTTACACTGGGTTTTTGGCAGGTAGATGTGAAAGGCAGGCTGGCTGCTTCAGTGGTACTCCTCTCCTCCACAGACCCGGACTGCCTCCTTACTTCAAGATGATGTTGAGGTATGAAAACGGACATATGGAGATTCAGGAACCTGAGATAACCACAGAAAAAGAGAAAGTTGTGGTGGAAAGTAACCATGACCTGAATTTCCATTTCATGCATTCCACTACATTTATTTTGACAGCTGTAGTCACTAGTTACATAATCACGGATCAGTTTATAAATCAGTGGTTCCCAACATTTTTGGCCATTAAACGCCACAAAAAAGTTGAAGATGTTAGCTGTTCCATCAAAGAGTGATTTTCCCTCTTAACGTCTCAGATGGTTTCATTAAATAGCTTGAGGTCCAGAGATGGAAAAACACAGTTTTATTTACATATGTATGTTTTGTTCTGACTTACTGTATAGATTTAGGCGTTGCCTCCCTCTGTGAAAAAAACAGAATCAAAGGGGAAAAATGTAAAAGTGCTCCAACATGGTTCTCAAGGTCATTCTGTTAATAGACGTCCATGTTCCCACGTTGTCACATGAATACATATATGCACAAAGGCTGGTTGTGCTGCACACAAACACCAGTAGATGGCATCAGGGATGAGCTAACTGGTAAAAGACTATTGAGCTGTAATACATTATTCATAAATTACAGAATCTCTAGAGCCCTAAACTAAGGACTGGTACATCATTGGGCTGCACAGTGAAACCATCTATTGACTGGTCAAGCTGCTGATAATCCCATTCCCTTGTTCTTCTTCTGTGGTCTATAGATCTTTCATCTCGCCTATTCATCTCATATTTGTCACTTGAAGGTCACTGGGGTCGGAAAATAGAAATTGCACAAATCTCCGCTTACAATTGTCGAGGATATAACTAGATGCAAAGACGATTAAACGTGGCATATGTATATATTTGTCAAAATAAGAGGGTGACATCCAACTGAGGAATCATCAGTCTGTCTTTCCAACATGCTTTTCCCTTCTCTCACTCTTCCTCCCTTCTCCTGTATAGTGGGGGTTACTGGATGTCTATGCCTGTCTGGTTCCATTACAGGCTACATGGCATGAACATACAAATCCCATTTCCCACTGGGACACATACCTGGACACAGGCCATTTCAAAGCGTGTCACTGTGCATATAGGCTTGTGATAGCGACAGAGAAAGGATGAATGGCCACACTACTTAGTCATCACGCTCCCTCACTGCTCACTGTAGGGTTTAGATCTCTGGGGGGGGGGGGGGGGGGGGTCTGATTGTGGCAGAGGGTCTGTCACATATTCCTGCTGCTTTTGGACCATTATGGAGAGGTGACATCATTCTTAAGGATTCATTTAACACACAGTGGACCAGGACATGGGTTGGTCACTTTATTTGGGATGGCATCTGCATGAATCCTCATTGAACCTGCAATTCTACTTTTTCTTTTTGCTAAGTTTATTTCAGAAGAGATCATGTCTGTTCATCAAAAAGGGATGAGAAAGAGAGAGCATTCTCAGAAGGTTAAAATTCGATTAAAATGAGTGGATATGGTTGCTCATTTATAGTTGTAGGTTTTTATTTTAGTTTACCAAACTAATTATCCAATTATACACAAATTGAGCTTCCTAAATTTAATTGTGCTTTTATTGAGGCTGTAAAAAGCTCATTACTTCAAAATCTGGGCTTTAATTTGTCATAAGTGAGCACACTGACGGTGATCACTTTCAGAATTCAACTCACATCATCTGTCTTCCATACTATTGTATGTTTCATCATGAGTGTGCTCAGCGTGGTACTGTAAACGGTTGTGATGAATCAGAAGTCGATGCTTAAAGCAGGTTTTAAGAAGTACTCTACTTCACTAAAGTATATGCTTTTGCTCGCCCACTATAGCACAGATTGCACTTTATAGCAATCTGAGCCCTTTTTGTCTTCAAAAAGAAGAAAAGGAAAAGATCAATTCTACATCAATGACCCAGAGAATCATAGCCCACTACAATACTTTGAAAAACTGGAAATTTTAGGCTTATATTCACTATACATGAGGAGCGATAATTGCAATTTCACTTAATTATAATGGCCAAATTTTTTGGGGGGGTTTTAAAGGATTTGGTGATGAAGGTGGCTTAATAGTTGCAGATGCCGTCCTACAACCATAAGAAAAGAACAGCACAGGCTGGCAAGAAGCAGCTCTGTTGACGTCCTCCTAAGCAAGACGCTGGTCTGACTTTCAGTGTGTTGGATAAAAACAAAGAGGAGATATTCACAAAGGAGATGGAAACAATATCACATTTGATCACATTAGAGACATCCTCACCCTTGCTCTCAGCCAGCAGCTCCTCCGACATGAGTCCGTCCTGTCGGTTCCCCAGGACAAACGCCAGGAAAGAGAGGATGAGGGCGTCGAGGATGCCCATGATAGCCAAGATGTAGGCCCAGCGCATTGAGCAGGCCCCCAGGCTGTATTTGTCCGTCTGCTCTCCGCACATCCGCCGGACCTCGTCGCTGTCCCAGCCGTCTGGGTAGATCATACAACCCAGCACCAGACAGACACCTAGTGGGAGGCAGAGAGCGGGGACACGAGTAAAATAGGAGTGGCAACATCTGGGATGGAAGTAGCTGAAAGAAAAAGGGACGCGGAGACGGAGGAGTAAAACAGATAAGCAGGACAAAAAATAAATGAGTAATAAATGAGGTCAGAGATAATGAGATTTTGTGGGGATAAAGAAGAAAAATGATCACTTTTAGTACGCTTTAAATAACTGGATATTCTCCTGTCTGTTGCATTCATCACAATGATTTTCCTTTCTTCCCTCGGTCGGAACGCACACGATTCCTCATCTCTCAATCAACCTCTCCCCTCGTATACTGTATAAACCACTTGCCAGAACGTTGCCTTACCTTGTGCTATTGTGCTTCTGCTGAATCTTGCCAGTCCCTTTTTTGAGATCTTTTAGTTTTTTTTTTATGCCTGCCTGCTTGTCATCCCCTGTCTCATGATCACCTGCTCATTGTTCCCCCGAACTCCCTCAGACAAACACTGGGGTCTATTCTCCTGGATTCTCCTCTCTGGACATTCAACTTCTCCCCATCATCATTCATCCAATTAGTTTAGTTTTGGTTATTGGAAGTTACTTATCTTACACTATTGTTTGTCCATATACTTATCATTGTAATTAAATCTTTATTGTTCTTTACTTCATGTGTTGTGGATGAGTCCCGTGGCTTTTTAACATCCTGACAGTGAATTCTTCATGGATTTCTCTCTCCCTGTTGCATTTTAAGAAATGGTAATAATGCATTTTAAATTGCATCTGCTAATTCTCAGTTTTAGCCCAAAGTGTCGAATCTCTTTCATCTTTAATTTGGATCCCTCTCATCTTCACATTAAAAGAGATTCCTCTCTGAGGCGATGCTGCGGCAGAGTCTGCACAAGGAAAACGAGAGACCGTGCGCAGCCTTTTCTCCTTCTCTGGATTTTAACCAAGCACTCTTCATCCCCAGTTTTTGCCCAAGGGGTAAAGTCTCTCTCATCTTCAATTTGGGCGAGGTTCTCCTCTGAGGTAATGCTGCAGCAGTAAAGCAGAAGACCCGGAAAAAGAAGCTGACAGCACAATAATCCGGATTGCATTGCACATTAATAATAAAAAATACTTTCCTCTCCGACTGCGGGCGGTTTGTGTATTGTGGTTTAGGTTTATGAACGATATTCTAGTTTAACCATGTGTTCTGCATGCTGCTCTGATTTGTGCACCTCTGAACAGAAATGTACATGTATGTGCACATGACGCATACAGACCAATTAAAAGAAAAGCCTGAAAACACCTGGAGAAACCCGTCTGTAGTGGTCACTGGAAGGTTTGAGGAGTATGAACATGATGTTAATCACTCGTGTTTCTCTTCACAGTGAGCACAACTGAACACCAACGAGAGACTTTGGGCCAATGTGTTATACAGAGCTCTGAAAGAGGGGAATATCTTTTAGGAGAATGATGTTCATCCCTCCTACAGAGTCCAGAGACGTGTGGAACCTAGGGAAGGGTGCACTGGAGCTGTTCTGCTGGCACATAACAGGCCGACACCTTTTTAAGACACTTTACGCAGATTTTCCTTTCATTTGGCCCCATCTCTATGTGCCATTGGCCTCATCTGAGTCTCTTATGGTATATATGTGCTCCGTTTACTTAAGCATGCACGAGTTTTCCCACACGCACAGATGCACAAAAAGCTGACACCTTACATTTCGTCACAGTAACACTGCAGTCTTTAAAAGTCCAGAAAGATATCAGTGGGTGCTGAGAGAAAGTGGGTTAGGGGGAAATAACCGAGCAATGTATGCCGCAGACAAACTGCATAACTAACAGAGCAGAGCATCCCCAAGACTCCTCCTCTGACTTCCCCATGGCTCCGTCTGTCATAAGATATTCATATGCACGCAGTGTTTTCGGAGAGCCAGGACTCAGGTACTTGTTCAGACTCGGATAGATGGATGGAGGAGCACTTCTACTTCCAATTCGATGCCATTTAGCACAGAAAATATTCCTTTACTGTATTTTACTATTGCTTGAGAGCATATATATCATATCATGAAGCTGCGGAAAACATCAGCATATATGGTAGTTTCAACATCACAGTTGTAAAACCCCTGGTTTTATGAATGAAGTCTCCAGGCAGCTCTGATTCAAGCCTTTTTCATTCAAGCGAGGCTTTATTAGACTTGACAGGCCGTGACAGGGCCTCACTAAGACCTACTATAGACAGTATGTCCCTCAGCCCACTTGAGCGCTGTATACAGTATATAACATCACAGGCTGTCAGACGTCCTCCAGAGTCTAGTACATGATTCAGCTCCTGAGCGAGTGTCCGTGAGTGGCCGTGACTCACATTATGACGCCCGACAGTAAACAGGTTCACTTCCACCTGCATCACATGAGGAACAAAACTTTGTAACTAACTAATCTCTCGTGTCTTTGTAAAGCTGGATTTATGCTTGACGCATTGCAACTTGGCACTCGGGCGTGTCCGGCGCATTGGTGACATGGACGAGCTGGAGACAAAACTTGAACCGGTCCGCCTGTACTGGCACATATGATCCCGCCAATGAGGCAGATATTCACAAATGGTCAAATACAGAGTACAATTCATGGCCCTGTTGATGTCTCTCCTTTAACACTGTGAAGTTTAGAAGTGAAGCAGGAGATAATAGTCCCACAGTTGCAATTTCATCAGCTTCCCGAGAAATTCTGTTCATGGCTATACATGGTATATTTACATCTGCGTCTATTGGGTCCTATTGTTTTGGCTAAAGATGCTATTGAATAGTAAATGACTGCTGATTTCTCCCGTTGTGGGGGGAACCAGGTTCGGAACGCTCTGGAATGTTCCGGGAGAACGGTTGTTGCATTGTCCAGGGACAGGTGATAATGAGAAGATGCATGTATTTCTTTCAATATGATAAGTAGAAAGCTAGAGCCATATGGTGTTGTTCAGGGAGAATGAGGGGAGTGTTTCACCAGGACACTGAACCCGCCCCCGACGTGTCTGTCGTCCTTCAGAGGACGAACAGAACCACGTCCTTCCTTTACGTCGCTTTTCTGAATTTCTTCCTCATCCACCGATCCCAGCACTAGCTCGACTGAGAGGTGCACAACCTCGCGAAACGGTGCGGTGCCAAAAAGTGATCGTCTGACAGAAATTGAATCTGGGTCAAAATCTCATAGCGGGCACATGTACACAACTTTATGTCCGCAGTAATATCAAAGATATGCATAAGTAACTCATACAACCCCACTTCAAAATCACTTAAGTGTCCCTTTAAAAGCACCGTTTCTTCTTGAAGATCTGCTCCCACCACCGTGTGACTGCCCCTCGCCCCCACCGTCCAGCAGCTCTGGGGCTTCAAGCTCCTCATCACTCCAGACCAGACGGGGTAAGAAGACATCCCCATAAACGTGTAGGAGTGTGCTTCACGTATGCCAAAAATTGAAACCTTTGTCACTGCACATTGCCGTATACTATAGCATAGGTTATGGTACAAGCATTCAAAGCTTTCAAAAGCATACAAGTATCATCTTACTGCTATTGTCTGATGTTTTTGGATCCATGATGTTGATTTAAAATAAGTTGCAGTGGTTAAGGGACGATTATTTGTAGGGCGTGACGAAGCATTCAGGAGCTGTGTTAATTGTTATTATTTTGTACACAAGGAAAAAGGAAACGTTACGACACAGAGGAGCTGCTGAAGTATATGGAGAGGGCGGACGAACGATTCCTGCAGCACAGCAAGGACTTGTACGACGCCTTGCTAAGAAATCGCATGGACCGCATGGTTGCTGTGATGGAGGCCCAATCCAAAAAGTCCTCTACAGGGGCATTTGTTCATAGTTTTGTCTTTTACATGAAATTTTACCCTGAAATTGCACTGTACTTTTTTTCTTCCTTCTGTTACCCTTTCAAATTAAAATCACTGTTTTGAATAAACATGTCTGCATCAGTATTCTTAATCAACAGAGAAACATAATACAAGTTGTGACAGTTTTGCTGAACACAGAACTGGTAGGATTACAAAATGGTGGCAGTGATGCTGTAAGAAATAAAAGGTCACTGTTAAAGTAGTCTATTGCAAGAGAGGCCGCAGGACAAAAGACGAATGAAAGGGCTACGCTGACATATGCTGATAGCATCAGGGGAGACAAAACAAAAGAGAACAAAAGCAGTAAAATATCGCTCACAGTTACCACTGAACATTATCCACTCCAAAGCCTCGGCAGATGAACGTCGCTGAGGGATGCACTGGCCACGACTAGACCAACAGAGGGAGCCACATACGCAACTCCTGTTTCCAGAAACAGCATGTGGCAAGATGAGGAGCACATGTCCCCTCCACACACTGTTACAGTAAGCCCCGAGTCAACTAATCCATCAGCACATAACACAGCCCAGGAGGCTCATTTCAGCACAGTGCCACATCCACTTACATAAGGAGAGGCTTAAGCAAAAATTCACAGAGGAAAAAAAATCCTACTACAGTGCGATACAGCCGACAACCACATCGATGATACTAGATGAACTACCAGAGGAAACCATGAAACCTCTGGGGAAAGCAGCGTGGCACTCCTGTGTGCTGCATTTTGAACATGTATAAATCTATAAATACATTTCTGAATACATTAATAGTAGGTCATATATAAAATAGTTCATGTCAGTGCTTAATCAAGATATCAGAGGAAATATTAAAAATATATATTTATACAACACTGACTCAATCTATTATTAGGAGCATTGGCGAGCCTCAATGTTTTTGCTCATAACCACAGATAACAAGTCAAACATGACAGTGAGTCATCACAGCAGTGTTGGCGCTGCTAAAATGGACTTGATAAACAAAAACAAGAAAACCAAATATCTTAGAAAGAATCGCTAGATAACATCATTTCGCAAACTGAAATTAAAATAAATGAAGTAAGCTGACGGAGCGAAAACGTAACCGACAACACTTATTCACAAAGCATTTTAGTCATTTTTATGGTGCGAAACCTGCTTTTGTCATGGAAAAAAAAAGAATCCAGTTTTATAGATCCACATATTCCCTTGACTCTGCATATGTGCATGTGTACATGTGAAAAAATAAATAATAAGTAATTGATCAACAAAATTAGTTGCAAGTTATTTTGACAATTGATCAATGATTGCAGTCATTCATCAGACAGCAGAAGTTAAAAATGGCTGGCAAATACTATACATTAATAAAAACTTAAAATGCCTTTGTGATAACTGCTTACAACTACACGAAAGTGTGTTATTAACCATATATACAGACTTAATCTCATTATGTCTAGGCGTCTGCTGTCTTCACCCACTCGCACTGGACGGGAGCAGGAATAAGCTGTGTGCTCCACATCCAGACCACAGAAGTAGCAGCAACACCTGACAGAATGCAGCTGTCAGTCAGAGCGGAGACGAGATATGAACTGATGGCATTATCCTCCCCTTTCAGCTTTGCCCCTCTCTCCGTCGCTTCCCCCGCCGTCTCTGGAGAGCAGGAGAAGAGCAGCACACAGGCGCGGAGCGAAAAGAGAGAGAGACGGATCACGAAGGCCGGGCGAGGCAGAGACACAGAGACAAGGAGAGAGTGGAAATGTGGTGAGAGACAGAGCCCGTGTAGGGCGCCATGCTCCGGCCCTGTGTGTGGCCGCCAACAAGTACACCCAGCGCCACGCTAACATCCGGAGCACTGGCCATTTTCACCATTTTCTGTATTCCCGTCTTGTCCACGCATACACACCTCTCTCGGTTGGTAACCGTCTCTTGGTGGAAACACTGGGACCAAGCGAGTGGGAAACAGGACTGAGCAAATGCTCGTTGGCTCACGGCCACTTATGTAAGAGACTGTAGGTAGGGCAGATTGGGTGCAAAGCGCGCTACATGAAAGTCTGCGGCCAGACCGGCAGATGGTACTGAACGGTGTGATGGCAGAGGCACAGCGGCTCGTTATTTCCCAGAGAGACTTACGAATCCCATTGATTCTGAAAGAATCCCATTGCCTCCCATAACCCCTGTGCGTCATTTGCAAGTCGTGCAGGTGACTGGTGGTCCAATGTGACCTCCAAGGCAGCAGCTTGATCGGATTTGTGTATCAGGCTCTTTACGGACAAAGAAAAATAAAACGCACAATCAAACAATGTGGACGAGTTGTAGACTGGACTTTAATCTACCTCCGGAGCATCTGCTTCATGCTTTACTGTCCCAGTGTGTTTTCAGTGTTTGGGCATGTTGCTGTCTGCACTGGGCGGCAGATGGAAACGCACAGTTTTGTATATTCTCCGCTCTTTCTATCACTTACATATCTGCAGCACATCTCAGCAGCCACGAAAAGGGATTGCCAGTAAAACTCCCAGTCGCTTGTGGATCATTTCTCCTCTTCTTCTCATTTAAATAGCTGCGACAAACTGAATTATGCATACAGACAACCCAAACTGTGCTATCTTGCACCGAATATGTCCTACCACAGACCCACATAGAAATATATTCCGGTGAACATGCCCCTCTTTGTGTAAAATATACACACTGGCCATGTCGCCATTCGTTTCTCCACTTCTCATAGTGGCACGTCTTGGTGCTGATGAATAAAAGAGTGTGTTTACTGAACTGACAGGTTCTCCGGCGAATGGCATTTAAGGTAAAAAACTAAAAGTCAGCGCCAAAAAAAGAAAAGCGGCACAGACGTTCTGGGAACAGCCCGGATGTTTATCCCAGCGGGTCTTCCCATGAATATGCAAGTTTGCTTTAATGTAATAGTTAATGTTGCACTCCCACAGGTGAAATATTGACCTGAATGAGGGCTAAAAAAAATCCCCCCACTTCAGATTAAAGGGTTCCATCTACAGCCTTTTATACTCCTCCTTAAAGAAGAAAACACATGACAAGAGATACGGAGAGACAGCACCATCATTACTTTACAGTCTGTGATTGTTCTTCTTTGGCTAGTAATGTGATCTAGTACCCCTGAAGACATGGTTCATCCCTGATGCCTGTTGTCTACGTTGATGTTCTCCGCATTGAGCTCCAGGCGGAGTGAGTGTGACAGTGCGGCTGCGTGTTTTGGATGACTCACGTTGCTGAGGCTGCTGACGAGCAGCCCGATGGTGTGGGAGAGAGGCGGAAGTGGTACAAATGGCCTAAAGTTTCATGGACCACGCAGTTGGTTCCGCTTGTTTTGACAGCGCACTAATGTAAATAGCCACAGAGCCACTTCAGCGAAACGATGAGGGTATAGAATGAGACAGATTAATCCAATCTTTTTTCCCGTGGCCAGTCCAGACTACAACTACCTGTGGGCAGCATCGACCTCCTCCTCACAATCTGAACATCTCTCTGGCTCCAAAGATGAGTGAGTGAGCACACGAGACACATGGCACTGAGGCCAGGACAATGATAGGCCATAATTACTTTCAGATAAATGGGGCCATTAACACTGTATGATTAATATAATGGGACCACTTAAGTCTGCTTCATGGTCCAGGTTTATGGAGTGAAGAGAGAACAAAGAACAGTTTAAAAAGTGGGAATAGTGCTATTATAGAAAGTGTAGCAATTTATTGCGTTACGTTGGAAGTGTTTTAATCTGTGTCAGTTTATGTGGCTATAAAAAAAAAATACTGAGAGATATATTGGATTTATTGTTTCATAGCATGGGCAGAAGACGAGCACACTTTTAAACAGCTACCTGGATAAAAATTTAAGACAGTTCTCAAAATTTTTTATTTCCAAAGTATCAAGTACACACAGTGGAAGGTAGAGCAAGAGAAAACTTTTGAAACACTCAAACACAACTATCTCCCCGTGAAGACGAGGAGCAGGTATCTTGAGATGAGCTGTCTACGGTCCAAATCTATTTCTACTTCGGCTGCTGGCAAAACTCAGACGTTGCTAGAAGAGAGCAAGGAGCTTCCAGGCATCCTCTGTATCCCACTCTGTCAACATGTTCAACAAAACGAGCACATGGTGCCCACAGTTTACGTGTCAGTTCAATCCAAAGGATGAGAAGGAACAAGACGTGGCTTATTTCATCAAATCGCCTCTGTTCGGTGCAAAGACAAGTCTCACAAAACTTTTTGACCGTCTTGCAGTACAGCAAAAATAATCTCCCCACAACATCTTATTGCATATTATAATGTAGCTGCAGGCTGCTGCAGGCTGCAGCACTCTGAGCGACATCACAGGGAATAAATCTCAACTAGATCTTTAGAAATATAATTTCCTCTACTGTTTCAGAACAATCCGGATGAATGACTAAAAAAAAAAAGAGAGAGACTGTAAAGGACAAAGGACATATCTACCAAACTGAAGAGGAAGAAAAGGATGCAATGCCAAAATTGTTCAGTCAGTCAATTAAACCAGCAACATTCTTACTACCTATCTTCAAGCCGATTCTTTACCGAGAGAGGTTGCGCCTGTTTCTTTGGCCTAATGCTTTATAATCAGAGGTGAGATGGTATCTCAGTGGTGATTGACAGGAGGGAGTGGGCTGTGAGCAGGTGAAGCGGGACATAGTGTGGAAATGATCAAGTGACCTCACTCCAGCCTCTGTGATGGATGGAACATGTCAGGTTAAAGCACAGGTGGCATTGCGGCGTTAAGAGCGCGGAGGGAGGGAGGGACGTCGAGGAAGAGGAGTGCAGCTGTAACCCGCCATGAGCGGAGCAAAGAGGCAGTCAGGCCGGGGTGGAGGAGGGGGGCTTATGTAACAGATCCAGATGCAGCCTGTACCTCCGCAGAGGATAAAGATTGGCAAGGGCAATGGGGATCAAAAGAGACCTTTGATTTCTCTGTGAAAACACTGACTGGGCCACCACTTCAGAGACACTGGAGGCCGCCGCCGAGACGGGACTGTGCTCTCTCAGTCAACAGTTTACATGAGGACTATTCACCCGAGGCAGCCCGAGAGTCTGCAGCAGTGCACAGCCAATGATCGTGCAGTAAGACCTCTCCTGTGAAGATAGTGAAATTAAATATTGAATTGATTTAAAAAGTAAAATAGTTCAGCTGCCGCAATCTAAAATAATAGTGCCTCAGGGCCACAGCATGACCTCCTGCAGCTGACTTTAATCACTGTATTGCAGTGGAGTGGTGGAAGAAGAATAGTATTACTTAGCATAGTAAAGGTACTCTAGGTGTTAATGTCATTATATTATTGGATCATTATTACCTAGGTTTAAGTACATAAGAGGTCATTTTAAAGTTGAGCTCATTTTAACACTGGTGATATCATACTTCATATAAAATGGATCATACTTTATAAACTGATTATACTATGTTTTTTATGTAGAATCTCAAAATGATAAGAAACCACTGATCATATCTGTTCAATAAATTAAGTACATCTACCTCTGAGATGGTAGTGGGAAATAATAATAAAGAACAAGTATGTCATAATTTTACTTTGACTTGTAAAGTAAATGTATATTCAAAAACTGTTAAGGTGTGTTTTTTGTCAGTGCAAGCATATACATGCGTCATACATCAACATCACTGGAACTACAGCATGAGAGTTTTTCATGGGACACAGTGTCCTTGCGATCCCACCTCATCTCTCCATTTGTGGAATAAATCAGCAGCCTCCTCCGCCTGAGCTCTAACTCCGGCGAATCTACAGTCCCCACACCGCAGGGCCACAGGGACACCGAACACAGGGGAGCCATGACGACGGGGCTGGCATTTAGAGTTTGTATTCCACTGCGCTCAAGCCTAAACTCAAAGTGTGGGCTAATTAAATCGCCATCGATCTGTTTGGTTTGATGTCTAGAAACATGATCTCAGGGTTCCTAAATTATACCAACTTCTCTGCATTCACGACTAAGCCCTGAATCAATAAATGCGCATTATAAAACAGCACATGGTCATGCATGTGAAGCCCTTGCTGGGCGGGAACAACCTGGCCATGGTGTGTAATTAAAAACACACATGTAGATCCATCCATCCTCTCCTCCATCAGCAGCATCAGCAGTGTCAGGAGAGCTGCATGGATGACGGTTCCCCAGAGCCTCACTGGCTATAATTAGATGTTTCAACCTGCTGTCTGTGCTCCTTGATTTAAAAAACTCAAGGAGTCTAAGGCTGTTGGTGCAGGTGTTTATATGTGAAGCGAATGGGTGGCGAATTGTCCCTCGCCTTTGTGATTGTATATGAAAACAGGGGAAACGAGAGCGACGGGTTAAAAGACAGACGGAGAGGCAAAGAAACCCCTTATCTCCCCTTTGAATGCTGATCCGTCTACTGCGATGGAACCATGAGTGGATTGGAGCACAAGGTCGTGTGGTGTGTTCCGTTGTTTTGATTGAAAAAGGGCGGTGGGTCAGCACATTCACTCTGAGTGCATCTCTGAAAAGGCCAGGTGAGAATACAGATTGGCTCTGCGGTGATCCCACACCAAGTGTCATCACCTCACTGCCACCGTCGAGCCTCCGGTGTGGCTTTTCGGCCACTGTTTTTTTTTCAATCATATTGAGGGTTTGAGAGGAACTCAGCAGTGGATTCATTTTTCTGTTGCTTCGAACTCCCCCCACGGCCTTGTGCAGTTTTCTTTTCTGTCAATATGAGACTAGTTTCTCAATCTCTCACAGGGCGACAAACTCGATGGGTTTCTCAGCAGTGTCTCATAGTTTAAAGCGCTAATGCACCTGAGTGTAATAACAGCAAACAGTACTTTCCCATGTTGTTTCACTATTGTTCTATGCTTGCCCATGATGTGCTGCAGACACATAACTCCCTGCTCTGTATGTAGCTGCAGAAGCACGAGTGGCTAGATAATGTTCCTAACATGATGACAGGAACGTGCAGACAACAAACCGCCACAAACCGCTGTAAAAAAACAAATAGATCCAAGGTAACACTGGCCTCCTGCCAAACGTTACAGCTAAAACATCCTACTGTAACTTTTGGTAAGGCTGGTTTTAGGCTACACATTCATACACATGGACACAATTATACTACAGGAACTGTGCAGAGAGAAGGTGCACACCTACAATGATAGTTTGGGTGGACTGTCACAGGCCACACCTCATTTATGTATGTTGACAGTGTTTATGACATGGTTTATTTCTCCTAATGTTAAGACTTAACAATTATTGTAATTATATCGCTGTGTGAAATTATGAAGCAGGTGTGTGTCACATGATTTTGTCCACATCTATAATTGGAGTAAATAATAGACAAGTACAATCCATATTTTTTTCACTCAAAAAAGAGAAAACAAACTGATTTTTGTTGATGAACTGATGAAACTGTTTACTATGTCAGGATCAATTATGCAAAGCTTAATAGCCGTACATCGAATTAAAGTCTTCACTCCTTGGTGCATTTTAAAAGAAATTTAGTTCATTTATATGTAAATTTCTGCTATAACGTAATGATTGGGATGGACGACTTGTTTTTGGACAAGGCGGCATGAAGCCCCGGGCATGGATGGTCCTGTATTAGTATGGAGACACACAATAGAGCCACAGGATGTGTGTGTGGTGAGTGAAGTGAATGTTGCTGTGTGATGAGAGCACTATAACACACAAACACACATGAGGAGACAAGCAGCAGAGTGAGCCTTTTCCTCATTCATGCACCAATTTTAGGTATGAAAGGGATCCACACACAAAAGTGCTCATTTGTGTAGCATTAACTCTGCAAACCTGGAAGCACACAGGTCCGGTCCTGCTCCAGTGAAAAGTGCAGCTCTATGATGGTTGCTCTCATGTCAAGCTCCACTACTCTCCACCACTGCATTCAACTAGGTATTAATGTTCCTTTCAGAACCAGCCTCTCAATGGAGCTAATGCACCACGGGAGTAAAAGCCAGCCACAGAGAAACACATAGTGTTAACAGAAAGAGATAGATAGAGAGGGGGGTAGGATAGGATACACGCATCCTAACGAGCTCTGTTATCGGGTTTGGTTTGCATCTATCTCTACTTTGTTTTTCCATGTCAGACCTCAGATTGTCATCGCACATTTTATCTTCCCTTTTCCTCTTTATCTTGTCTTCATTAATTTAATTTTCCATCTTTATCAAATATATCAATTTTAACTCATTTAGGCCCTATTTGATGCAGCATCATGGTATCGTATCAAACGATAACATACTGTATATCCAATGGAAAGCATGTGACGGCTGAATTGTACGTCTCCTCAGTTACTCGGGGACAACACACACAGATGGCTTCCTTGCGAGTGTGCATGTAATGTAATGAAGAGCAGCCTATAGATCTGTCAGTAGTTTGAAGCAAGCTGTTCAACTCCTCTGAAGATTGCTTGTCTTACTTAAGTATAAGTTGCGCTGTACGGTTGTACAGCTGTAACCATGATTCACTAATTTTATTTAGAGAAAATGAATCCAGAAACTGTTTAGGTAATCTACTGCGGATCATTTTAATCAAAAATAGCATACCAAGCTTACAATAACATGATCAGGTCCCAGTTTCTCATCCGTAAAGATTTGCTGCTTTCGTTTATTGTTTATGAATCTGACAACATCTGGATTTGGAAAAGTTGGTCAGAGGAAACGAGTTACTTGAAGACAATGAAAAACTCGTTTTTTAACTAATTAATTGGGGACGCAGTCACAAGATTGATCGATAAGGAAAATAACTGAGTTTCAGGCCTAATGTGTTTCTTTTCATAGCTAGTTGACTAATCAAATGACGCGTGCCAACCGCGGAGGCAGTAGAGAAGAGTATAGTTCCAAATGACAATGTAGCAAAATGAACAAAGACAAAGCTCATCACAGAACAACCCCACGTGCCGGTGCAGCTGTTATTGATTCCAGGGTCACTCTGTTACAAAGCTAAACCAGCTAACAACACTTGAAGCTCATTCCAGACAGATGGACGAGTCCTCCTTGAATTTGTCTGACAGACAACAGACTTCTCGTAGCAGACATGTTGGCACCCGTGCGTCTCCTGTGACATGTCAAAATGTCTTCTCTGCCCAAAGGTTCGAGTATTTCTTCCAAAAAAATCAGGGCAACCTCAGTGTGAGGCATGCCAACCTTAACCGATGAAATAAAAAGTCATATATGAGCACACATAAAAATATCATATCATTGTTCACAACACGTGGCGGAAGCACAGAAACCACACTGATTTTAGATAATCAGAATTTGATTTGGCAACACACTCACTTCAGCTCCTCATCAGAGGAATCAATGCAATTGCCGCAGAAAGCACCGGCTTGTGCACTGAATCTGAAAAGACATCCCTGCGGAGTATCAGGTACTGTATCAAAGGCATCAAATAGACAGCAGACGTTATTCCCAAATGCAATTTTGCTTGCCAATTAATTCTGGCAAAGCAAATATTGTCCTTCTTAATTATTTATAGAAAAATAACAGCCACACACTCAAGCTCTCACTAGCGGAACAGATTCTTCCAAGAGGGAACAATGGAAGTCTGAGCCGCAAGTAAACGCGGTGCTTTGTAAACAGTCTGTCTTTCCAAACAGGCGACCCTCGGTCTGCACATTTTTTCCCTGCTGACTTTACAAAGCTTACGTCTTGCATATTCACAGGTGTGACTCACTAATATAGAACAACGCTGGCAGTCGACATGACAGAGTTTTATAGACGGGGTGTAAAACTGTGAAGTAATTATCATTGACCTCAGTCTTCCCAGTTGATTGGCGTCCAGACCCCTGCAGAGCTGCAGTAACAGAGAGGGAGAAATGTACAGCACATACTGTGCAGCACTCACTCACACAAGGAGGTGAGGCGGAAAGACGAGGGAAGGAGAGGGGAAATAGAGAAGAGAGAATTAATGAAAAGAGAGCGGAAGATGGTTCGAGGTCATAATGAGCAGCTGAGACAAGTTGAGATGCACAGGGGGGTGAAATTGTGTGAAGGTAACAGAAGGAGATATGGTAAAGGGCCTTGTGCATTGTGTATCCTGCTGTGCTGTGCTCAGCTCAGTGGAAACAAACACACACACACACACACACACACACACACACTTGCATCTGCATGCCTTGGACTCGAGCAGATGCACAGACGGAAATAGCACTGGTGAGGAAAGCCAGAGGAGGATAACAAGCCCATCTAGGGCAGCGCATGGACGCAGGAGCACTTCTGCATTCTGCCTCGTTTCGGCTCTGGCGGACATTTTCAGAGTTGTAATGCGCCCGGGTTGTTTGCCTTCTCATCAAACATTCAACATTTTCACCTGGGTCTCGCAGAGAACTCCCCCGCTCACACACACACTAACCGATTCACTCGACCGGAGCTCTGTGCAGTGGCGTGAATTTGTTATATGTAGTTAAAGGTTTATCCACAACCTCCCAACCTCAACCCAAGGGGATTTGTGAAAGCTGCTGCATGAGTGGAACACAGAATTTCACTGAAATCATATATTCTTGGTCAACACATACAGTGTGACCTTGATGATGAGTCAGAGTATCTTAATAGCCCTTTTACTCAAAGGGTTAACGTTGTTTATCGATTCCTTTAATACACAGCCGTAAAAAAACCCAATGTAAATCGGCTCCATAGACAAAAAAAAAGAAAAAAAAGAACAACAACAACCTGTGATCACGATCGCCGAAGCAGAGAGAAAGATCGCCGTCACGGAGCAGAGAGCAGTGCTCTGAATACTGACTGTGTCCTCGGATCAGTTTAGTAGCAGGAAGGGGCGACAATGAGCCACGGCTGACCCACTGTGTGAATTTTAATTTTAGTTTGCTTCACGGGCACAAGATGCTACATACACAAAATGTTCAAAGAAGGAAAGTAGTGGATGAATACAAGGGGACCAACACACACACACACACACACACACACACA